>NC_033794.1:843847-895268 GCF_001876935.1 Asparagus officinalis | reverse complement strand
AACTTTGTATGCTCTTCTTATAATAAGGATCATGTTAGATTAATTAGACGATCCATATGAATATTTCATGCTCTCTACATGCTTAGTATTTTTTGTACATACATGTCTTCGCTGTGTATTATGCATGTTAGAGCAATAGCACCGAATTACTTCACCCCACACATCAGCATGCCAATATCAAGTCACTGGGTTTCGCACTTAGACTGATTTTAGGAAAAGGAAGAAGTAGGAAAAGTAACCCTATGTTTTTTCCTAGCACAGCAAGATTCACAGAAAGGGATGGGGATTATTTTATGCACTACAAAGGACCTCCTTATGCAAAATTTAATCTTTATTACTCATGTGACCTAATCTTTATGCCATATCAACAGATTTATCCACCTATCACCAGAGTTTAACGACATCAAGCACAGGCTTCAAGCTGACAAATATACAAATTATTTTGTTTTTTCAGCAGTAAAAACAACAAGAGACCCTTTTCAGAATTTTCATAACCCTTTACCTTTCCCATCCAACCATATTTCTCTAGAGATGCACACGAAATCAGTTATAACGTAATCAGAGAACATGCTAACGATCCTTCATTAAACACTCAGAACCAGAGAAAACCTAAGGCATACATCACCAGTTCCTAAAACATTGCATTTCTTTTCATTTGCCATTGACACAAAGTCATTCTTTATTTTCTTGTAGTTTGAAAACAAGGTTTTAAAAGGAGTCATATGAAAAGCACAACCAGAGTTCAAATATGCATAATCACACAGATTATTAATCATGAAAATCTCACCCATTTTGCCCTCATAGACAGCCATATTAGCATGTTCATTTTGCTGATTTTTCTTAGGCTTAGGACAATCTTTAATAAAGTGACCAGTTTCATGACAATTATAGCATTTTTTAGCTTTAAACCTGGACTTAGATCTACCCCTGCCATTTTCAAATTTTTTCTTACTTGATTCCCCATTACTAGCATTCTTTTGGTAATTAGACCTATTCCGAGGCCTACCCCTCACATGCATAACCTCACCAGAATTTTTATTTCCCCCAGAATGTTTTAAATCTAATTCCTTACTCTTAAGACCATTGACCACAACATCAAGGGTAACCTCGTCTCTACCATATTTAATAGCAGATTTCACATCACTATATGAGTCAGGAATAGCATTTAGAAGGGCAATAGGAGTATAATCATCTATATGTTTATCACCAGTTAACTTAATATCTGAAATAAGTTTTGTGAAAACATCTAGGTTCTCCTCAATGTCCTTAGACATATCCAATCTAAATTTGAAAAAAATTTCAAGCAAAAACATTTTACTGGGCAAAGAGGTTTCAGTATAGAGTTCTTCAAGTTTATCCCAAAAAGTTTTAGCACAGTCCAAAATTCCAACTTTTCTAATCACAGAGTCAGATAAGTTCAAATAAATTGTGCAACAAGCATTTTCGTTCATTTCCGCCCGTTTATTTTTAGTGTCAGAGGTTAAATAAGTCTGACCAACAGCCCTAACGGACTTCTGTTGAATTAAGATGCATTTTATTTTTTGTTTCCAAATGCTAAAATCAGATTTTCCGTTGAACTGAGCCATACCATATTGAATCATACTATATTGATTAGCAGCGGACATTTTTCACACAGAAAAAACAAATAGCAAAAAAATAGCACGATTTTGGTAATTATCCGGCTTGAAACGTGTGAAGCAACTAGCACGAACAAATGAGAAGAACGATGAACACAAAGTTCTTGTTTCAATCTCTTTGATCTTTCACACGAGCACTCCCAAAAAATAGTATTTTAATTTCTGAAAAAAAATTTAACAGACCCAAAGATTTACTGTAATTTTTCAACAAAGCCAGAGATTAATCAGATTGAATGCACAGGAACTTCAAAGATGGCGATGCAGACAAGATCAAGCTAATAACTACAGAAACAAATTTCCGTCACCTCACCTGAGCGAAACCCTAGGGGAGGGTTTCGACCTTACCTACGCAGCGGCGGTCCGGCGAAGTCTAGGGGCGGCGACCGGCGGTGGTCCAGTGGCGATCCAGCGGCGATCGGCGGCGGTTTTGAAGCACAGCGACACTAACCTCGCTCTGATACCACTGTTGAGGATCCAGCGGCGATCGGCGGCGGTTTTGAAGCACAGCGACACTAACCTCGCTCTGATACCACTGTTGAGTATCAACGTCGCTGTTTGGCTCAGAAGCCTGCTCAATCAGTCCTTCTTCTTGAACTGTGCACCACCAAGAACACAAAGGGGGAAGCTACTGTCACTCTCTAAGATCTTACAAAGGGTTGAAAGCACAGAGCCTTCGAAGGAGCACAGAGCTCAGATCGTGAAGAGGATCGCACAAAGGGGGTAAAGCAAAGAGCTCAAGATCTCGACACCCTCTTTATTTCCACCACACCGAGCTACTACCGGCCCTTCACCTTAAATAGGGAAGGGGGCAGCCGACACGGGGGAGGAGGCTAGGGTTTAGGGAGGTAGGAGCCTGTTTGAGTAAAAAGTCGGTTCTGTTGAGGAATTCATTATAACTTTGTTCGATTATAACAAATTCAAAAGAATAATCTTTTTATAAGACTTTTTCTACACAACAAAGCGAAAATTACAACTTTTGAGAAACAAACACAAAAATCGTCTATCGATCTTTGTTTTCGTGGGACTTTGCCTGTGCCGGGAACGCTTTGGCTCGTGGACCGCCGAATCACAGATCGTGAAGAGGGGGTTGACTGATTCTGACTTCGTTTATCGAAGTGAGAAATTGAAACGATATCTTATCGAAGTAAGATAGTCGTTCTTCTTAAAATCAAGTCAAAGCTTAATTTCAAGGCGTTATATGAAAACTCAAATCTGCTCTCTCTGCTCTGGAATGCTCGAAAATATGCTCGATCCCCGTCAGAAATGACCCTAGGGGGGTATTTATAGCCTCTGGGGTAATAACTGCACAAAAACTCAACAAACGAAGAAGTTAGCTGGCGAGACAGTGTTTACTGTCTCGCTGGTCGAGACAGTGTTTACTGTCTCGCCCAGCGAGACAGTAAATTTGCTGTCTCGCCCAGCGAGACAGTAAATACTGTCTGAGAGTTTCTCGCTGTAACTGCCTTCCCACGCTTTAAACTCCGTTATTCTGGCAGTTATCAACGTGATTCTCGCCCACGACTTTTCCCACGTTCTTGAACAGTTAATGGACGTGTGTGGAAGTTGTTCAAGGTGGTTTCTGACCATTTCAAAACTGTCTCGCTTGCGAGACAGTAAACACTGTCTCGCACGGCGAGACAGTAAAGACTGTCTCGCTCAGTATTTTTTGACGCCTACAGATACCCCCTCCAAAGTGTTCCAGACGTATTATTTTATAGAGGAGTCTGGGGCACTTTGGATAAGACAGGCCTTATTTGCAATCCCTTCAATACTTGATTGAGTAGATCGTACGGAAGGACCCGTACATGGCTTCAAATCTTGACCTCTTCATCTTTTGGTCTATCCAGTGCTTTGTAGAATAGACAAAATTTTTCCGGTGTCACGTTTATCGCTTGACCGTTGTCGAAGTCTTGACTTAGAGCTGGTGGAGGAATAGTTTATACTCATATACCTTATTGGAGTGTTCGGGAAATAGTTTAACCTCATATACCCGTTTGGAGGTAGCCAGGTTATTCTTAAGAATATTCCGAGTAATATTCTCCAGAAACTTCCCGTTGAGGGGAGGAATACAGTTTAGACTCGTGTACCCATTGGAGTAATATGGTCTCTTTTTTGTTGGTAGAGATGAACCCGATGATGGAGAGGAAGAATTTTATATTCTATCTCCTGGTCTCTTATTTGTTGGTAGAGATGAACCCAGAATCGGAGAGGAAGAATTTTATATTCTATCTCCTGGTACAAAGGAAATTTGAAGTGGGATTTCTATTCAGAGAATCTGAATAAGGTTTGATCAATTGAGATTGGAAGCAATCTTAACTTTTATAGTTTTGATTGCACAAATCGAAGCTGGACCTCTCGTTCATGGAAGGAATCGAAAGGGGATTTTGGTTTTGGTCCTAACTGTAGTAAGGTTTGACCAAGTGGGAGTTCTGAGATGATCCTAACTGTTTAAAGGTTTGATCATTCAATTTGTGGACCTCTCGTTCATGGAACGAATCGAGAGGGGATTTTGGCTTTGGTCCTAACTGTTTAAAGGTTTGACCAAGATGGGAATTTGAGACGATCCTAACTGTTTAAAGGTTTGATCGTTCAATTTGTGGACCTCTCGTTCATGGAACGAATCGAGAGGGGATTTTGGCTTTGGTCCTAACTGTTTAAAGGTTTGACCAAGATGGGAATTTGAGACGATCCTAACTGTTTAAAGGTTTGATCGTTCAATTTGTGGACCTCTCGTTCATGGAACGAATCGAGAGGGGATTTTGGCTTTGGTCCTAACTGTTTAAAGGTTTGACCAAGATGGGAATTTGAGACGATCCTAACTGTTTAAAGGTTTGATCGTTCAATTTGTGGACCTCTCGTTCATGGAACGAATCGAGAGGGGATTTTGGCTTTGGTCCTAACTGTTTAAAGGTTTGACCAAGATGGGAATTTGAGACGATCCTAACTGTTTAAAGGTTTGATCGTTCAATTTGTGGACCTCTCGTTCATGGAACGAATCGAGAGGGGATTTTGGCTTTGGTCCTAACTGTTTAAAGGTTTGACCAAGATGGGAATTTTGTGAGGGAAGATTGATCTAAAGAGGTGATCGAATCTCATCTCAGCAAAAGAGTATTCGGAAGTCATAGTAGGAGTTTAGTGTTTATCACTTTGTTCATAATGATCGGGGTTATCCCTAAGAATATTACATTTAACATTCTTCCGGGAACTTCCCGTTACATGAATTATCCACCCCCAGCTTTCTTTGCAAAACTGGGTGTAACGAGGAGTACGTTATCCTCAGTCGCATGTTCGGGTTATCCTTAAGAATATAAGATGCTCCAGGAACTTCCCGTTATATAAATCATCCATCCCCAGCTTCCTTTGCGAAACCGGGTTTAACATTGTACTCAGTTGGATAATCGAGAAGCATTTTATACTCATATGCTCTTTGGAGTGTGGGGAAACAGTTTATACTCGTGCACCCACTGGAGTTGTATGGTCGTATTTACTCGACTTCTTTCGTCGTTATGATGCCGTAGTCAATTAGGGCTTGGATCTTGTTTTTAAGTCCAAAGCAAATCTCGGTGGGATGAAGAACCCTTCTGTGGTACGCACAGTAGTTTGGATCCGTAATCCTCTTAGCTCCATCCTGATCTTTAATAGGTGGTAGCTCGATTTTGTCATTAGCGAGGAGGTATTCTAATATGGCTGGAGCTTCATCATCTTCGAAAGAATACTCCTTTTGGAACCTCGGATCGAGAGTTGCGTTCACAGGAATTGTGGATGTCGTCGGTTGACCTCTCTCAACTTTCTTTCTTTTAAGAAAGTGTTCAGCTTGTTCACCCTGAGATTTTAACTCTTTCCAAGTTGTGGATGGCACGACCCCCAGAGCTTCTAGGACATCGATGGAGAGGTTATTGTGGCATGTTTGCAGGATGAACTCCTCTGTAATAGGATCTCTGCAATTCATTGCTTTGTTACGGAAACGTTTGACAAAATTGTCAGCTGACTCTCCGTCTTTTTGCTTCTCATCCAAAAGGATTCCGATTGACACTTCGGTGTTATCATCGAAGAAATTGCTGAGGAACAAACTTTCCATGTCATCCCAACAATTGATGCTCCCTGGCTTGAGCCGTCGGTACCAATCGAAGGCGGGCCCACGAAGGGTGCCAACGAATGACCGAACCATTAAAGCCTCGTTTCCAGAAATCATGCCCAAATGAGACTTAAAATAAATCAAGTGACTCTTCCCCTCAAACGGTGTGAAGTTAATCAGATTGAACTTCGCCGGGTATGGTATTGAATCCCATTCCCTTGGATAGGGACATGGAATACCCGTCTTCTTAACTTCTTGAGTCATCATCAAAGCATTGATTTTATTTTCAAGCTCTTTCATTTTCCCGTCATCGTCTATGTCTTCATTCGAATGACGTTGAGGAGAATGAGTTAGACCACCCCCTGTAAGAGGTGTCATTGAACCACTCCCAATATCGTTATTGGGAGAATGTGTTAAACTACCCCCAGCGTTATTGCTATTAGGAGGTGTATCGGCCATAATGACTTTATCCACTTCTGGATCACTGTCATCCATAACTTTCTGAGTGTGGCGGCTGGATTCAGTTCTTTGACTGGACTCAGGGGGTTGAAGCCGCTGAGCTAGCAATTCTCTCATTTGTTGGATAGCTAACTCCATTTCTGTCTTCACTTCAGCTCTAATTTCTTCACGTTGTTTGGCTAGAGCTTCTTGAAGTATTTGAGCAAATTGATCAGAGGTGATCGTGAGTACTTCTCTGGTTTGTCCCGTGCTAGACATTGTATCATCAGAAGCAATTGCAGAATAAGTGTCCGAGAATTCATCCTTCGAGGACATTCCTTCTTGCATTCTCTTGTAATTTCTGCGTCTGATGGCTCCTAATTAGAGTCGAGACATCCTTTGAGCAATTCTTGGATTGACTCTTTCTCTCGGGGAAAGTCAGGATTTGAGTCACTTGAATGCCGCTTAGACTTTCTTTTATCAGCCACGTTGATGGTGACTTCAGGGAATTCATCATCTTGGACAGCTGATCTTATAAGTCGTGCACAGGAACAATGAGCGCGAGTAATTCTTTTTCGAAATTTATTCACACCCCCAATTTGATAATACGATTCATCGGTATGATTGCCAAAAAATTGTATCGTCTGTTGGCATGACCTCCCAGGTATGACGATATCATTTGGTGAATGCGTCTTCTTCTGGGGGTATAAAACCTTGTTGGCATTCTCAGGACAATTTATCTTTGTCTTTGAGCGATCCAAGGTTATGTCGGGAGTCACACGTTTAGAACCACCCCCTTGCGGGTATGGAGTCTTAACGGGCTCCAAATGCTGATTTTGCACAACTCCATATTTTGGAATCCAAACTTTGCAGAGTTTTGGTGGTTCTTTGACCACCGTTTCTTTGTTTCTTTCTCGTCTTTGTTGTAAGAGAGCACGAGCATGAGCTGCGTTTGCACGACGCTTTTGTATACGTTCTTTGAGGGTCGAACGAGCCCTTTTGACGAGTGTCCATTCCTCCGTCGTGAATTGTGCAGAAACGTGAGTAGTTTGTCGTTGCGTTGAACAAACCACTTGTTGTTTCCTCGACTCTAAGTCCTCATAATAACGTACTCCGTCGGTTTGTTCAAATGCCTTAGCTATTTGGCGAGCACGGCGCTGACGCTGTCTCTGACGAGCCCTCTTCGTCAGTACCGGTGGGCTTTGATTCGATGACTCTTTAACTAGATAAAAGTCATTGTGAGCAGAGGTGTTGCGAGTAAAATCCTTAGCAACAATCCGGAGAGAGTCTTCATTTTGTGCCTTCTTTGGCATGTAGGTCTTCCTCAATTGTGAGATCCTCCTGTATTTATGAGACAATGAAGATCTTGAAGAGGATAATGAGAGATATTCCTCAAATTTGGTTTGGTCGAATTCGTAGTCGACCATGGATTCAACTGGAATCTTGATCGGCTGCGACACGACGGTCTCGGCAGCGAAACCGTTGGCTCCCACTGTGGTCGCCAGCTTGTTTGCGTCAAAAGTTGGTTTTGTCATGGAATTCATTATATCTTCAGTCGATTACAATAAATTCAAAAGGAGATAGCCTTTTTATAAGACTTCTTTTACACAACAAAAGAAAAATTACAACTTTTTAGAAACAAACGCAGGATCGTTGTTTGGATCGCTGCTTGCGTGGGATCTTTGCCTGTGCCGGGAGCGCTTTGACTCGTGGACCACCAAATCACAGATTCTGATTGAACCGTGAGGGGTTTAATGATTCTTCCTTCGTTTATCGAAGTAAGAATTTGAAGCGAATATCTTATCGATGTAAGATGTTCACTCTTCTAAAGATCAAGTCAGAGCTTAGATCTCTAGGAATCGCCAAAAGCTTCTTAAAGATGTTTGTGAAGAAGGAATACTCTCTCTTTTGCTCTAATTCACCAAAAGCTTAAGCCTTTTCTGCTCCAAAATGCTCTCTCTCGTCAATGATTTGGTGGCCACGTGTGGGGCAGTTACAAAACCAATTTCTGATCTTTTGAAAGCTGTCTCCTGTGCGAGACAGAAAAGTCTGTCTCGCGTGCGAGACAGTAAAGTCTGTCTCGCACGGCGAGACAGTAAAGGCTGTCTTTTCTTTGATTTTTTTGGATGACTTCCTTTTGAGCTGTGTTTGGATATCTTTCAGCATTTTTTGACGCCTACAGAGCCGACCTACGGATGGGACTCACAGCGGCGGCCATCAGATCACAGAGATCGGGAGGAGGTGAGAAACCATCGAATAAAGAGAGGAAGAGAGGGGCTAGGGCTCATCAGTTTAAATGAGGGAAATGGGCCTTTATGGAAACGGTTCAAAGTCTTTGGGCCAACAAAATAACAACATGCTCTAAACTAATTGGTAATGAAAGTTCCCTTTTTAGATACGTGGGGATAGGGTTGAACTAGATTTACCATAAAACCTATTATAATTAGTTGAAAGCAACGAAACGTATAGAAGCAATGAAGCAAATTAATCAGAAAGAAAAATAAACTAGGGATAAAATATATCCCACGTCTTTGCTTAAATTGTTAATTGCTTACTTTAAACTTATCATAAAATCTTAAAAATACTAATATTGTTCAAGATTGTGATTAAATTTGCCCTTGCACTGAACCATCATGACATCTCGCAATAGAGAAATTCCCAAATGACCCAAAATATGGGACCAACAGGGGGACAGGCCGGTGATGTGTCCCCCTCCTATTGCATAATGAGCCGGCCATCATTAATGATTGTCAGCTCATTATGCAATAAGAAGGGGGACACCTCACATGTCCCCTCTGTTGGTCCCATATTTTGGGTCCATGTAGCAAAGCTCCTAGCAATAATTAGTTTGATAACTGTTTTTTCTCTTGCTATGTAATGCTTTTCTTAACAAATTAATGAGGGTCTGATGCTATACATGAAATATCATGGGTAAATGCTTGAGATTTTGTGTGGGATTAACTTGGTTGCAGTTTGAAAGTGCAAGTCTCTATTTAAATCCACGTACGCTTAGATACGCAACAAGTATTATAAACACTCAAAAAGTGTCAGGAATATCACGGCAATATTGAGTGACTAAATATATTGAATGTTGAATGTTGAATAAAGAGACGTCTCGCTTTCTGATTAAGAAGAATAAATTAACTACTCTTGTCCTGCTCACTATAAAAAAAACATTCTAATTGTTTGCCTAAAAATAGTTCAATTGATTTTATATCTTTTATAAATTCGCGAAAAGTTACATGTAAATTTTAAGTTTATTTAATTGTTACATGATGAATCTTTTGTTTCTGATATAAGTTTCTTCTGCTTATTTTTTTTCAGAAAAAATTACTGTTGTTAGAAAATCACATGATTCCGTTTTCTATTGGCTCTAATCTTAAGTAGAGACTGTAGGCGTCAAAAAATGCTGAAAGATATCCAAGCGCAGCTCAAAAGGAGATTATCGAAAAATCAAAGAAAAAGACAGACTTTACTGTCTCGCCCGCGAGATAGTCTTTACTGTCTCGCCGAGCGAGACAGTCTTTACTGTCTCGCAGAGCGAGACAGTTCTCGAAGGCTCAGAAACTATTTTATAAACCGCCGACACGTGGCCACCAACTGTTCAAGAACGTGGGAAACGTTGTGAACGAGAATCACGTTGATAACTACCAAAATAACGGAGTTGTAAAACGTGGGAAGGCAGTTACAAGAAAACTGCCAGACAGTTACTGTTTCCGAGATAGTATTTACTGTCTCGTGGGCCGAGACAGTCTTTACTGTCTCGGAACCCGAGACAGTCTTTGCTGTCTCGGCCGCCGAGACAGCAAACACCCCGAGATGATTTTTTAGGGAGGAGAGAGAGATCAGATCCAGCCTAGATCAGAGCAAACCCAGAGGCTGAGCATACAGAGCAGAGTTCTTGAGCTTCCGGTAATTCCTTGAGATTCGAGCTTTGACTTGATCTTAAGAAGAACGACTATCTTACTTTGATAAGATATCGTTTAAAATTCTCACTTCGATAAACGAAGGAAGAATCATTAAACCCCTCACGATTCAATCAGAATCTGTGATTTGGTGGTCCACGAGTCAAAGCGCTCCCGGCACAGGCAAAGATCCCACGCAAGCAGCGATCCAAACAACGATCCTGCGTTTGTTTCTCAAAAGTTGTAATTTCTATTTGTTGTGTAAAAGGAGTCTTATAAAAGACTATCTCTTTTGAATTTATTGTAATCGACTGAAGATATAATGAATTCCACAACGAGACCAACTTTTGACGAAAACAAACTGGCGACCACAGTGGGAGCCAACAGTCTCGCTGTCGAGACCGTCATGTCGCAACCAACCATCAAGATCCCGGTTGAATCAACGGTCGAGTACGAGTTCGACCAAGCGAAGTTTGAGGAGTATTTATCATCCTCATCTGTAAAGTCTTCCTCGCCTCGCAAATGCAGGAAGATTTCTTCTTTGTTGAAGTTGTCAAACACTACAGATGAAGACTCTCGCTTAATTGTTGCTGAGGATTCTACTCGCAACCTCTCTCTCTTACAACAAAGACGAGAAAGGAAGAAAGAAACGGTGGCCAAAGAACCACCGAAACTCTGCCAAGTTTGGATTCCAAAGTCTGGAGTTGTGAAAAATCAGCATACGGAGCCTGTTAAGACTCCACACCCCCAAGGAGGTGGTTATAAACGTATGACTCTTGACATAACCTTGGATCGCTCAGAGGCGACGACAAGTCATCCTGAGTATGTTAACAAGGTTCAAACACAAAAACAGAAGATAGGTTGCTCTGGTCACCATGCTGACGAGTTGTACTATCAAACTAAAGGTGGAAACAAATCACATAAAAAGACTGTTCGAGAAACGAATCGTCATTGTGCATGCGAAAAACTTATCAAAGCAGTGTTGTCCAAATGCAGCTGCTTTAAAGCCATTCCGCCGAAAGTTTCTGTGTTCCAAAGACTTTCTACTGAAATGTCAAAGCCCAAACCGAAATGTTTCAACAAGAAGCTTGCTATTCAAGAGGATGAATTTCCTGAAGTCACAATCAACATGGCTGATAAAGGAAAATCTAAGTGGCATTCAAGTGAACCAAATCCCAACTTTTTCCCGAGAGGAAAAGTCAATCCAAGAATTGCTCAAAGGATGTCTCGACTCAAATTAGGAGCCATCAGACGCAGAGATTACAAGAGAATGCAAGAAGGAATGTCCTCGGAGGATGAATTCTCGGACACTTGTTCTGCAATCGCTTCTGATGATACAATACCTAGCACGGGACAAACCAGAGAAGTACTCACGATCACCTCTGATCAATTTGCTCAAATGCTTCAAGAAGCTCTAGCGAAGCAACATGAAGAAATTAGAGCTGAGATGAAGACAGAGATGGAGTTAGCTATTCAACAAATGAGAGAATTGCTAACTCAACAACCTCAACCTCCTGAGTCCAGTCAGCGAGCTGAATCCAGCCGCCACACTCAAAAAATTGCAGATGACAGTGATCCGGAAGTGGAGGAAGTCATCTTTGCTGATGCACCTCCCAATAGCAATAACGTTGGGGGTGGTCTAACGGATTCTCCCAATAACGAGATTGGGGGTGGTTCAATAGCACCTCTCACAGGGGGTGGTCTAACTCATTCTCACCAACGTCCTTCGAATGAAGACATAGACGATAAAGGAAAAATGAAAGAGCTTGAAAACAAAATCAACGTTTTGATGACGGCTCAAGAAGTGAAGAAGACGTGTATTCCATGTCCCTATCCAAGAGAATGGGATTCAATACCGTATCTGGCAAACTTCAATCTGATTAACTTCACACCGTTTGAGGGGAAGAGCTCGCCTATTCAGCACTTGATTTATTTCAAGTCTCATTTGGGCATAATCTCTGGAAACGAGGCTTTAATGGTCCGGTCATTCGTTGGCACCCTTTGTGGGCCCGCCTTCGATTGGTACTGACGTCTCAAGCCAGGGAGCATCAATTGCTGGGATGACATGGAAAGTTTATTCCTCAGCAACTTCTTCGATGATGATACCGAAGTGTCAATCGGAACCCTTTTAGACGAGAAGCAAAAAGACGGAGAGTCAGTCGATAATTTTGTCAAGCGCTTCTGTATCAAGGCAATGAATTGCAGAGATCCGGTTACAGAGGAGTTCATCCTGCAAACATACCATAATAATCTCTCTATCGATGTCCTGGAAGCCCTGGGGGTCGTACCATCCAAAACTTGGAAAGATTTAAAAATGCGCGGTGAACAAGCTGAACACTTTCTTAAAAGAAAGAAAGCTGAGAGAAGCCGACCGATGACATCTGCAATCACTGGGAACGCTACTCCCGATCCGAGGTTTCAAAAGGAGTATTCTTTCGAAGATGATGAAGCTCTAGCCATCTTGAAATACCTCATCTCCAATGACAAAATTGAGCTACCACCTATTAAAGATCAGGAGGGAGCTAAGAGGATTACGGATCCAAACTACTGTGCGTACCACAGACGGGTTCTTCATCCCACCGAAATTTGCTTTGGACTCAAAAACAAGATCCAAGCCTTAATTGACTCCGGCGTCATAACGGCGAAACAAGCCAAGTAAAGATGACTTTTAAACTCCATTGGATACACGAGTATAAACTGTTCTCCTTAACTCCATTGGATACACGAGTATAAACTGTTCTCCTTAACTCCATTGGATACACGAGTATAAACTGTTTTCCTTTACTCCATTGGATACACGAGTATAAACTGTTTCCCCTCACTCCAAGGAGTATACGAGTATAAACTGCTCCTCGATACTCCAATAGGTATATGAGTCTAAACTGTTTCCCACTCTTGACGGGAAGTTCCTAGAGAATTTTTTACATGTAATATTCTTAAGGATAACCCGGTCATGTAACTCAGTATGATGTCAGACCCAGTTTCGCGAAAGAAGCTGGGGGTGGATGGTTCATGTAACGGGAAGTTCTCGAAAGAATGCTATATGTAATTTTCTTAGGGATAACCCGATCATTACAAACAAAGTGATAAACACTACATCCCCACGGTGATTTCCGAATACTCTTTTGCTGAGATGAGATTCGATCACCTCTTTAGATCAATCTTCCCTCACAAAAAAACCTTTAAACAGTTAGGACCAAAACTAAAATCCCCTCTCGATTCCTTCAATGAACGAGAGGCCCACAAATCGAGCGATCAAACCTTCCTATAGTTAGGATCGTCTCAAAACTCTCATTTGGTCAAACCTTACTACAGTTAGGACCACAACCAAAATCCCTTCTCGATTCATTCCACGAACGAGAGGTCCACTTTCAGTTGAATAATCAAACTTTATGACAGTTAGGATTATTCAAACCAATCCAGATTCTCTAGGTGGAGATCCCACTTCGAGTTTCCTTTACACCAGGAGATAGAATATAAAATTCTTTCTCTCCAATTTGGGTTTATCTCTACCAACAAACAAGAGACCAGGAGATAGAATATAAAATTCTTCCTCTCCGATTTCGGGTTTATCTCTACCAACAAACAAGAGACCAGGAGATAGAATATAAAATTCTTTCTCTCCGATTTTGGGTTATCTCTACCAACAAACAAGAGACCAGAGATAGAATATAAAATTCTTCCTCTCCGATTCCGGGTTCATCTCTACCAACAAACAAGAGACTAGGAGATAGAATATAAAATTCTTCCTCTCCAATTCCCGGTTCATCTCTACCAACAAACAAGAGACCAGGAGATAGAATATAAAATTCTTCCTCTCCGATTTGGGTTTATCTCTACCAACAAAAAAGGGACCATGTTACTCCAATAGGTACACGAGTCTAAACTATTTTTCTACATTCGACAGGCAGTTTCTGGAGAATATTAATCTGAATATTCTTAAGGATAACCTGACGAACTCTCAATGGACATACAAGCATCAATCTGGAAATACCAGCCTCGATTCAAGATCTCAACAACGGTCAAACGATAAACGCAGTGCCGGAGAAGCATTAGTTATTCTACAAGGAATTGAATAGACTAATGGATGAAGAGATCAAGAGCTGGAGCCATTTTACAGATTCTTCTACACGATCTACTCAATTAAGTATTGAAAGGATTACAAATAAGACCTGTCTTATCCAAAGTGTCCCAGACTCCTCTATAAAAGAATAAGTCTGGAACACTTTGGAGGGGGTATCTGTAGGCGTCAAAAAATACTGAAAGATATCCAAATACAGCTTAAGAGGAAATCATCCAAAAAGGCAAAAGAACACAAGTATAGACTGTCTCACAGGCGAGACAGTCTTTACTGTCTCACCTGGCGAGACAGTCTTTACTGTCTCGCCCGGCGAGACAGTTCTGCGAAGGCTAGAAACTATTTTATAAACCGCCAAACGTGGCCACCAACTGTTCAAGAACGTGGAAAACGTTGTGAGCGAGAATCACGTTGATAACTAACAAAAATAACGGAGTTGTAAAACGTGGGAGCAGTTACAAGAAAACTGCCAGACAGTTACTGTTTCCGAGACAGTGTTTACTGTCTCGTGGCCGATGACAGTCTTTACTGTCTCGCTCTGGCCTGCCGAGACAGCAAACACTGTCTCGGGAGTGCAGTTTGTCCTAGGGGCTATAAATACCCCCCTGAGGTCGATTTTTGAAGAGGGATCATTTGGAGCACTTTGGAGCAGAGAGAGCAGAGTTCCTGAGCTTCCAGCAATTCCTTGAGATTCGAGCTTTGACTTGATCTTAAGAAGAACGACTATCTTACTTTGATAAGATATCGTTTCAAATTCTCACTTCGATAAACGAAGGAAGAATCATTAAACCCCTCACGATTCAATCAGAATCTGTGATTTGGTGGTCCACGAGTCAAAGCGCTCCCGGCACAGGCAAAGATCCCACGCAAGCAGCGATCCAAACAACGATCCTGCGTTTGTTTCTCAAAAGTTGTAATTTTTTATTTGTTGTGTAAAAGGAGTCTTATAAAAAGACTATCTCTTTTGAATTTATTGTAATCGACTGAAGATATAATGAATTCCACAACGAGACCAACTTTTGACGAAAACAGAGATCAGAAGTGAGATTCTTTCTAACCTTGAGGAAATCTGATCTACCAACAGTTTTCTGAGTTAATCTTTTTGTGAGTCTACATTGAAACAAGTTGTTGTTTGATCTATTAATATAATAACGAAATATTAAAAGAACCACAATGATAGATCATTGAATATGGGACTAATTAAAATCTCTTTAATTTATAGTTCATAAAGTACGGTTATAATTAAGATGCACAAAATTTTCAAGATTTAAAAAAAAAGGATACACAAACTTTTCATAGAAGATTAATGTGCCTTAATTTGTATGCCGTTTAAATCAAGTAGATGTAAGGGAATCAGAGTTACCTACACAAAAAGTGAATTGATTTTAATATTGGCCGAGAGCAAGTTGATCATGTAGGTTGATGACAGATAGGAACAAATATATATGTCCTAATTGCATAGTGAGAGATTTAAAATCTCTTATATTGTTAAAATAAAGAGTCTTTGATGCGAAGTAAGTAATGCAATGAATTAGAAAGCGAAAGTAATTATGTTTTTTTTTTGTTAATCATGCTGCAACAACTATGTAGTAATTAAAAATACCGCAAAACTTAATTTGTGTGGTCGTATTAGATAACCACTACTATTGTTTTACGCTGGCTAACTTTTATAGGCGGTGTAAGTGTAACAAAATCAATGTGATTTGCATGGGATAAACTTAATTTGCTGAATTTTTAATTTCTTGACTTGTTATGTATTGAATTTTGGATGAGAAACGTGTCTTTTTTGGATTAGGAAGAACGAACGGAACGGGCTCTTGTCCTGCCCTTATAATTTGTCCACGTATTAATTAATGTTTCCTTGGCCTCCAATCTTCTTAGGCGTGATTAAAACTGATTAAGTACCTTGTTTGTTTAACTCTCGTCCTCTTCTGCTTCTCGGAATCTTCTAATTGTTAATTTCATCGATCACTGGGGGGACCCATTATCATTTCTAGAAGAAGAAAACCATTACCAAGTCTCATCGTCCGTTCACGGGTTAAAGAGAAAATTAATTATATGGCAAAAAACCACGCGGAGGGAGAAAATTTTCCAATGAATTTGTGTTTATTGACCAATTTTGCATCAAGGGAAGAACAATCTATATACTATTACTAAAAACGGTTACCCTTCTAAACGCCACTTGGCAAAAATGACACGTGGCAAATTCTCTTTTTTTTTTAAAAATCTATATCTTCTATTAAAATGTTACCCTTGAACATGCCACTTGGCAAATTCACATTTTTTTAATTTCCTAAATAAAAATTAAATTCCTCTTTACCTGAGAACCACCTCCTATGAGCAACTCCAATGGGGAGGCTGCAAAATGCAGCCTCCCCAAAGAATATTATTGGGAATATGCTTTTTTAGAGGGGGGGGGACACTCCAACCATCCCCTCTATATGAAGCTCCATTTGTATTTCCAATTGATTTCTTTTACAATACTTTAAATAGATTTGAAGATATAAAAAATATAAAATGTTAAAAAAATTATATGAATTAATTTAAAATATAAAATATATTAATAAATTAATACTAAAAGTTGAAAATATGGAGATAACAGAAAATGAACGATTCCAACGGTTCCTTGCTCGACATAAGAGGTTGAAAAACAAAGAAGCTCATTTTGCACTTCGAAATGCATTGATTGAACATTTGTGGGAAAGACATGGAAATGAAGCGATGTAACTTTTTTTAATAATGAAATAATGACTTTTTTATTTTTAATTACTTGGTTCTTGAAATTTTATATTTTAATTAATATTATTCAATATTAGTCTTATTTTGAAGGTATCGACAAAACATTTCTAACTGTAAAACTTTTATTTAAAAATAATTAGTAGAAATAAACTTATGTTGATTTTAAATTAAATATCTAAAAATAATTAGTTAGTTAGAAGGGTAAAATAAAAATTTTATTAGGGGGAATAGTGAAATGGTGGGGCTGCATATTTGGAGAAAAAACTCCAAATATGCAGCCCAGTTTCCGGTTTTGCAGCCGATCTCCAAAAAATGGAGATCGGTTGGACTTCAACCGGGCTGCATTTTGGAGAAACGCAACCCGGTTGGAGCTGCTCTAAACATTTAAACGTTATTACTCATCTCTTCAATTCCCAAAATTAACCTTTCACCCACATCCATTTTCACCCACCTTCTCACACCTTCCATTAAAACTTCACCTCTAATTAATTCACCCTAAATTCGACCACAGATTTTTTTCCCTTTCTTCATTTCCCAAAAAAGCCTCTTTGTGTTCGTCTCCTAGAGAAATCATGCTCCGCCTCTTCGTCTTCGTCGAGCACAGAATTCATGCTCCTCCTTGAGAACCTAATCGTCTTCAGTTTTGATTGTGATCAGAATTCGTGCTCCACCCAAAAATTTCAAAAGTAAACCCCTCGAGCTTCTTACCCTGAAACCCTAAATCAATGGTCGCTGCTCTTTCCTCTTCATTTCTCGCATCTCCAACATCCACGAAAATTTCTAGAACCCTGCTCTCTCAGTTCTACATCCCCTCCTCGGTGCCCCTCTCTTCGTCGCAGTCGATTTCTAGGTATAATTTTTGCCTGCGATTTGTTCATTGAAATAATGTCATTTTTGTGTGTGTGATGAATTCTTGTGATTTACTTGAGTTTTAGGAAAATATATAAGGTTAGGGCTGCGAGCTTGAAGGAGAATGATGAGGAGGTGATAGCTGAGGATTCTTTTCGAGCGAGGACTCCTCTTGATAATGAGAGGAAAGAGATGGACACTGAGCAATCGGAGCCGGTGGCGGTGGAGAGATGGGTTATTAAGTTTGAGCAGTCTGTTAATGTTTTTCTCATTGTAAGTTCAATTTTTATTTCTTTTTCCTGTTTTTTTTTTTGTCGTGGATGGTGGTTTCGATCTATCGCTGATGATAACGTGATATGTTATACTAATGTAAGACAATTAGATGGAGTCTACGGAATTCTTCTCCTTGACAACGAAGATTCCATCCCCTCGAGATGTGAATGAGCTCTCTTGTGGGTCTCAACTGTTATTTTTATTTTCGGACGGCTTGCTCGAGGGCTTCTAATTTTGTCGGTAAAAATCCTTTAAAAAAATCATATTTTGAGGAAATCATTTTTAATTGGATACCTTATATCTAATTTTCAGAAAATTTAGGGGGAAATGTTAGATGTGTTAAAGTGAATAAAAACTCATTAAATACCTTGGGCTCTTTTTTTTTAATTAACTGAACATTTTTTTATCTTTAACAAATCATCATAGGCTATATATGTTTCACTCATCTGTTAGAACTACAAGTAGATATAGTAGTTTAATATATTTTGTCTAGAGAGCTTTATTTTTTTCCCTTTACTTTTTAAGCTATGTAATAATAAATGTAATTGACTCAATTGTTATACACTAAATATCCTGAAATTTGAAAATTCATATAAGATAGTAAACTTTTACTAATTAGAAATTAGTATATATCTTGCAATATCTTATTTTATGTAAGCAAACATGTGCACAAATGCCAATAGGAATTACTATGCGGAAAGTACTAATTTCATGATACGTATAAAATCGATAATGCAATTGCTAAAGGAAAATTTTATGCTTATAGGCTACAAGTCATATGATAACTTATAAAATGATATTTAGCCAAGATGCATTTGCATCTATTAGCTTAATTATTCTATTGATAGACTATATAGCATATGAGACATTATATATGTTAATGTAAGAAGGTGATCTGCTCTAATTCCCTATGCTGCTATGCATCCCTGTTTCATGTTCATTTACTTTATGTTCAGAAGGCTATATGTCTTGGTATGTCCTATCTTATTGCTTTTGCCTTTCCTATGACCATAAAACCCCGGTGAAACAGTAAGAGACATGGCGAGCTGTTGGAGATCAACAACTTGATGCTATTTAGTTGAGGTCAGATCTTTGGTGAATGGAATGGTTTTTTTAGCTCTATATTTTGTTGCTAAATTTTGTTATTTTTGCCTTTTTTAGGTGTGATTATGTTAGGAGTTGTTTTGATAGGTCTTTGATGTATACAGCTAGGGAGTTTTATGTTTCTTTGGTGTGATGTAATGAGATATATTGTTCAATTTATTCTTTGGTTGGGGATGTTGGTGATTACATGTAAGTAGATTGTAATCACCCATTTATTTCAAGAATGTATTGCTCGGCTGGGGTATTCTTTGAAGACCCCATCCTTTCTCTTAAGAAAACGTGGTGAAAGATATTCGTACATGTGAAGAGCTTGACTTCATAATGATTAATTGATGCTAGACAATTTTCTATGCTGATTTTAAGGTCGTCCCTACTTGATCTGTATTTTCTTGAATACATTTTGTGCTTGCTGAACCAATTTTATTGCATTCTATCTTGAATAGTGGTCATATTATTTTGATATAGCACACAAAAGATATAATGTTCAATCAAAGTATCTCATTCATTCAATGATGTAATTTTTTTGTGAGACCTTCAAGTAGTGTGATTGGATTAAGAGCTGCATTTGGAGAAATAATCTTTTTTTTTGTGAGACCTTCAAGTAGTGTGATTGGATTAAGAGCTGCATTTGGAGAAATAATCTTTTAATAATTCATATGATTCTTAGTTCTTATGTGTGATTGGATTAAGAGCTGCATTTGGAGAAATAATCTTTTAATAATTCATATGATTCTTAGTTCTTATATCCAAATGTCTAAAAGATTTCAATTCCTTTGGGTAATTTTTGGCAAATATTTATTTTATGAAACCCTATAAGTTGCTTCATATTTATTTTTACTTATTTTATTTTTTTATTATTGATGTTTTCTTTTTCTTGAAAGGGAGCCTGAATTTGGTTTTTTTCTTTTTGTTGAAAGCTATGATCAATTATGATTTTGTTTCGTTTTTATGGTACATAATTTTTTTTTAAATGAGAGACTTGCTTATTCTTAAAAAAAATTAAGCCTAATAATTAACAAATCAGTGTAAGTAAGCATATAATTTCCTAGATGTATTTACTTATTTTAGTAGTTTTGAAGTTCTCACTTTTGTGATTTAGATTTTCTTGGACATTTGAATTTTAGGTTAATTTTCCAAAAAAAACCTTTGGTCCAGTAATGTTTTTTTTTTTTATCAATTTATGGATTTTATTATTTCGGCTTTTCTTATTTTTGGTCACATAATTCAAAAATAAATTGTCAATGCGCACATGAAACTTTAGAATTAATCACTTTGCTATTACACAAAACACAATTAAAGTAATTAGATTTTGTCCATCTTTTTTCTACCGAAACAGATTAACATAATCCAAAAAATGTATGAATTCCTTAAATGTGGACATTAAGCTTTTCTACTTATATTTATCAATAAATTTTTTGCTTATCTATTGACAAGTTTAAATGTGTTGATAGGAAAAAAAAAGTGTAGTTACATTTGATGTGAAATTCTACCTTGCTCTGAGTGTGAGGTTCTTTGTTACACTATTTGTATCCTAATTTAATAATACTTGTAGTTTGCATTAAATTTATGAAATGTTGGGATAAGTGGGAATAAAAAGCAGAGTATGACAATGTTGTCGCACAATATGAACTCAATTTTGTTATTGGGTGGTTTTGTATTTTCTTTCTTTATCATTTTATGAGGTACTTTTTTTAGTTATTTGTTTATTTAATTATGAATATCAATAAATGATGATTTGAGTTTGTGTTTTTATTGTTGTTTGCAAGATAAAGATTCGGAGTTTTGAACGTTGTTGTTGGCTTGAACGCTTTGATGCACAAGACTTAAATTTGCTCGGTGAAGAAATGCAAGGTTGTACATTAAATGTTTGTAAAATTAAATGGTTAAAATATGACAGTAAATGCAAGCTAACATGTTGCTTTTGGCTGTAATTTGACATAGTTGATGCACTCTAATTTGACATAGTTAATGTTAATTTGACAGATTTTAATTCTTCCATGAAAATAGCTCATTCTATCTTAGATTGTCATTTTTTCTATTGCTGTTTTGGACTGTTATGGTTTTTTACAGATTGGTAGATTGCTCACTCTTTCATTAACAAAGGGAAAAAATGAATACAAAAGGCAAAGATAGAATTAAAGATTATTCTGCCTATACAAGTGTATTTTTCTTTTCTTTCTATATAATTATATTTTTTTTTTTTCAGATCTGTTTGTTTCTTTGTTTATCTTTACTATTAGTAAGTGATGAATTCAATATAATCTTACTAGAATGTATTTCTCTTATATTATGTTTTGTTATTTTTCTCCAATGGCAATGCATTTTACTTCAATATTTATGTTCTTTCTTATGTTTATATAGAGAATGTGAAAGTTGCATTTTATTTAAGTAATTGAGTACTTCTTATGTCATATTCTTATGGTATGATGATGTTCTTAAATTGCAATCATATACAATTTTCTTACACTGATTTTATTTGATTTAGGTATTACATTGTCTCTTATTTTCGTCAGGTGGATGTCATACACCTCTTATATGATAGGTATTATACTTTTTTTTTGTCTTTTGACATTTTAATTTTATTTTACCAATTTCTTTGGAAAGTTATCAACAGTTTAATATTAATATGACTCGCACAAAATGTTCAAATATTATTTTCCCATGTTTACATTTTTCCAAACCTTTAATTTTTTAAGTTTACCCATCTTTGGTACTTTTTTGACAATTCACTTTAATTTTAACTTTTTTCTACCTTTTAAATAATAAAATAACTCCCACCTTATTTCTGAATATCGTTTTTACACATTTACATTTTTCAAACTATATATAACCTTAAACTAATTCAAGTTTTCAAACTTTCTAATTTTCCAAACTATATATACAACTTAAGTTGTATCATTTCTGACTACTTATATATTATTACTGTTTTATTTTGCATTCTTTTGTTACATCAATTTTTATATATTAAACAAATCCGTGCATCGCACGGGCTTGAAACTAGTATTCCTCAGTATAGCTCCATTCTATTACAAACTATTATGCATTGTTTTTAAGGCAGATAGCTTTTAGTCGCAGGTATTTCCAATGAAGACTTACACCAATATTGCAAATTAGGACATATATATTTGAAAATTACGAAAGGATAAATTACCAAAAGAAGCAAGAGATTAATCGTGGATCAAAGCACTATCCAAGAAAGAATACTTACACCAATATTGCAAATTATACACCAGCAATTAATTAATGAGCTCCCGTAATTTTCTATGCATCCATTTTCGCATATAAATAGTCTTAGATAAATTTGTTGATCCTAACTAATCCTCTCTCTTTAAGCAGCAACAAATTAAAAGGTGTATACAAGAAAATCTTACTCGATTAGTTGCACGTAGTAGTCTGAAGTATATATGAAAATGGTACGAATGAGAAAAGGGCTACTTTATTTCCTCAAGAAAAAGGAAATTATTCCGTCTAAAAATTCCTGATTTTCTTCGATTTCAACTATACAAATAAATAAGAAGACGCTCTTTCAAAACGGTCCCATAATAATTGTAAAACTTCGCTGCCATCCATCCACGGGGGCGGATAGGTAATAAATAATCCAACAGGTCCCCAGGGGCATTTCAGGCAATAACAACCGCATCCATCGCTCTGCAGCTCAACGTCTCCAGCAACTTCCACGGCCCCGCATGCTTCTCCGCGCCTCCTTCCTCTTCGTCGACGCGCGGTCCCCGCCGCCTCTGCCTGAATCTCCTTCAACCCCATCGCCGCCGGAACCCTGGCAGGTCGACCCAAAGCCAATATGCACGGATTCTTCAGCTTCCGGTGATCTCCGGTGATCCTACCGCCACGTGGAGGGTCGCCTAACGAGATCGAGCGGTGGATGTGGGTTTCTTTTCTCTTAGTTTTCGGGTGAGGATCATCCAGTGAAATTGACCGCCGGAGATCTGATCCGATTGAAAATACGGGATAACGCGCCTGGGGCTTCTTGGCTGAGGAGGCGGTGGGGCCACGAAAGGGGGAGCCTGCCGCCGACGATGACGTCATCGGCAGTGCACACTTCGTCCGACGAGGAGTGAGGAACTCGAACTGGTTAGCATGACGAATTTGGCCGTCGGATCGTCGATCGAGCGAGACGTCGTCGTTGGCGTCATTAGTCGTCGGCCTGCTTCGTGAAGAGCCATAGCTCGTTCGTCGAGCGTTTTTGTGTGTAGGAGGGGGGGGGGGGGTACCAAGGCAGAGAAGCCGCTCTGAATTTGTTTTCCTTTGTTTGTCGTTGAGTTCCGTTAACGGACGCGACAGAGCTATTTAAAGAGTGAAGATGGTGGGGTTCATAACCAATGACAAATCTGCCCCTTAGTTCTTAGCCGTGGTATTATTTCCTCAGCCGTAATCCTTTATGTTTGGGGGTAAAGTGGGGATTTAGTGTCACTCTATTTACTTTCGATCAGCTAATATCTAGATGTACGTATATCGTTACCTTCGGCTATGATGTAGATGTATTAATAATCTAGTTCTAATAATCAGTGGACATCCCATCAGAATTATCATCATAGAAGCCGGGTAATCTACATCATAAATAGAAGAATTGCAATCCCCAAGCTAGCCATGTAATCATCCGTGAATGATATAGATCACCCTTTTACACGTGGTGTTCTAATAGAATGTTTACTCATCAATAGCCAGGACGTGTCACGTCAACAATACATTTAACCGCGTGAAGAAATTACTCAAGTTGTAGTTCATATTTGGCTTTAATAACCATCTTAGTTTTGGAGGACAAACGTTAGATACGTCTCATGACTTTTAAAATATCAGGAAACTCCTCTTTAAGTTTAGTAGGAAAGCCCTTTAATTTTAAGATTTTATCGGAAAGCTCCTCTAAAAAGTGTGAACCACAGTTACTCTCCAGATTTTAGGATTGAGAAAAAAATCCCGGAAAACACTTGGAAACTTATGGAAATGTACTTCTTTAACGAAATAACCAAACATGCCCCTAGCCTTTTATCTTGATTCTAAAGTAACAGGAAAAACCTTTTTCATCAAGAGAGTGCATTATTAATTATATTAAAAACGGAGAACAAATTTTCAAAACAGCCCAAAAAAGATTTTTATTTTTCAAAATCGACCCGATTTTTTTTTTATTTATCACAATCGACCCACTTTTTGCCACGTGAGCTTAATGAAGTTCCTAAACAGTCGGGGTTGGCAACCCCAACTGTTTAGGAGGGTGTTAAACCCCAATTAGAACCTTTAAACCCGAAATTTTCATGTCCTAAACAGTCGGGGGTGGCAACCCTGACTGTTTAGGAACGTCATTAAGCCCACGTGGCAAAAAGTGGGTCGATTTTGATAAATAAAAAAAAAGGATCGATTTTAAAAAATAAAAAACTTTTTGGGGCTGTTTTGAAAAATTCCTCTAAAAATGGATCAGCGTCGTTTGTATACATACAATGCTTATCTAGCTAATTAGTTGGAGATTGCTGGTAGAAAAATAAAGTGGAAAGCTAAATATTAATTAGCATATTTGATTCTTTTTTTTTCTTTTTTGTGATAAGCGCGATTCTCTTTTTAGTTTAGTTAAAGGATGGATTGCGGTAGAAGAAAATAATTGGATTCTGTTTCCTACTGGTTCGAAGCTGCATGTAATGCAAATTGAGGTGAGATGCACCCACTGTTTTTTGGAAATTAACCACTCAAATGAAAAGGATTGCGGCTGGAACAAAGTTACCAGATAGGTTATTGTCACAAAAACAATATTAGTCGTAGCTTTAAAAGCTATATATGCCTTATATGTATGCCCCTTTTAAAATGCAGATAGAGGGAATCAAAGTGGCACAAGTTGTTGTTAGCTGATAACATAAAGTAAAGTAAATTCTGGTGTGCTCGTCTAGAAAAGGATTTTTATATAGAAAACTTCCTATTTTGATCGATAATAGACCCCAAAAATTCATTTTGAAATTGACGAAATCTGATAAATTAATCATACTCGAAAACAGCAGCCTCACTTTTGTGTGCAAATTAATGAGCCTTTATATTGTGGTAATATGTTGCCAATACTTTGGAAATCTTAGAAAGTATTCTTCGTGATCGTGAGTAAATCTGCAGCAACGTTTATATAGGCACTCCATACATGCGTAGGATTGGCAAAAAGTCCTTAGATGAGAAGTTTAATTCTCTATGGATTTTTTTTTTAAATTTATTCAGATAGACTGATGATGTTAGGATACTTTTATTCAGAAAATTTTATAAATGGCCTTTTCTCCGTTTGCGAAAACATTATAATCTTGGAAGAAGACCGGCGCCAGCACTTGTTCTCCAATTAGAGCCCGACCACATCACCAAAAGCCCAACAAGTGATGAAAGCCCGAAGAAGGCCGACCGCAGCCCAGAATGATTTCGGAATTGTTTCCGCGGTTTCGAGCGTGGGCCAAACCGATTCTGAAACTCCGCCATAAAAAAGAGATCGAAACCCATTTGGAAGGAGCCCTAGATTTTTGTTTGATTCTTCGCTCTCGTTCTCGTCGCATCGCGTTCCGATTGGTATTTCACAATGGCGGTAACTCTCTCTCTCTCTCTCTCTCTCTCTCTCTCCCTCCTCCCACATCTCTCATTAGTTCCAAAGCCTGAGGCTTTTCTTTGGTTATCGATGAGAAATTGTTGGAGAGAAACCCTAATAAATCTTTATGCATCTCCGTTTTATATGAGTTGGGTTTGATTCAGTGCGGAACCTTTGGGTAGAAATTATAGCTGTAATTGGAACCCACGAAAAGGCAGAGAGATATTTCTCTGGAATTTTGTTACCGGGAAGTCTTAAAAGTTTGCTTACGCATTATTTCGTAAGCTCTCAGCTTCTCACGGTGACTGATGCATGATTTGGTTATGATTCTTGTTGTTGGCTTTTGTGGATAGATGGGTCTTTGGGTTTGGTATATCATTAAATAGGTGCAAATTTTAGAGCTCAATCTTGGGAAACCAATTGAAAAGAGAGTTTTCAATCAAATTTGATGCAATCACATCTCTAATGCATCCTTCACGTTGTTTAGATGCAAAACGAAATTTGATTTCGTTATGTTGTTTAACCTCCATGCTATTGATTTTCAGTTGACCTCTAGCATTGCTTCTTCATCTCATAATTACATGTTAGAAATCAGCAGCTATGCCCACCTACTAAGCCACCATCCTAATACCGTCCACCCACCACCAAATAGTCTCCACCAACCCATTCACCAACTAGTGTAAGAACTCTATATAAGGGGCCAAAGATGAGTGTATGAAGTATCCCAAGCAAGATCCAACCCAAGTAGCAAAGAATCATCTTAGTAGCACAGAGAGAGAGAGAGAGATCCAACCCAAGTAACAAAGAATCATCCCAGTAGCGCGGAGAGAGAGAGAGGAGAGAGAGAGAATTTGTATTTTAAGAGTATAATGTGTTTGTTTCACTAAAGAAATAATAATAATAAAATTTCTTGGTGTCCACCACTCCTCTCAACTCAACAAGTGGTATCAGAGTCTGGTTTAGGGTGCATGTATATGCTTATCATATACTCTGTGGCTGCCACCAAAGGTGAATCCTCCACATCAGAAAATAAGTTAGCTTATTATTTACCCTTTGAAGGCACTAGCACTATTTACGAGAGTTATACTATTCATAAGTATGAGTACTATTCACGAATGCAGCTACTGTTCACAAGTATTGTTACTATTCACATGAAATAACCAAAGTTGCAGCTCGTGATAGAAACAAAGCAGCCAGGGATATGCTCTCTCCTATGGTGATCATATCAGCATTCTTGAAGGCCGAAGTTCGTGTTCAGTCTGGGACTGTGAAGTTAGTTGGTCAAGTACCAAACTTGCGTGAAGATATTGAAGCAGTATCGCGTCACGATGACGGATCTGACAAATACGACTACTACACTCAAGAAACTCAACAGTAATAACTATAACTACTATGAGACATGTATGAAATCCTATTTACTAGGATAAGATCTCTAGGAGGTCTTTTCTCAAAAAAAAGATCTCTAGGAGGTCTTTTCTCAAAAAAAAGATCTCTAGGAGGTCATCGGGGGTGCTGAAACTATAGCACCTCGGGAAGCTGATGAAACACTAAGAAAGTAGAACATCAAAGCCGGTAAGGCTATATATATGCTGAAGACGACGGTAGAAAAAGATTTCGTAGACTTTATGCGAGATGCTAGAACTCCGAAGGAGGCATAGGATGTGCTTGCAATACTCTTCTTTAAAAAGAACGATGCTCGACCTTAACTTCTGGAGAATCAATTTGATGACCTTGCAACAGAAAGAGATGACAATCAGTCGGTACTTCAAGCAAGTAAAATCACTTTGTTTAAATATTGCTCAACTAGATCCAGATTCTAAAGTATCCGATGCAAAAATGAGGAGAATAATCATCCACGGTTTGAGATCGGAATATCACGAACTCGTTGCTGCTACACACGGGTGGCCGACTTAACCAACATTATTAGAGTTGGAGAGTTTGCTCGCTACATAGGAAACCCTAGTCAAATAAATGACTAGCGTTTCAATAAAAAACGAAGATGAAACACTCTTCAGCAGCAATGAGAGAGGCAAGCTAAGAGGCACAATAAAACAGGAGTATGGAAAGGCCGGTTTAAGAGGCAGTCAGAACGGCCATAGACTAACAAAACACAACAACGTGAGGAGTAAGGTGATCATCCAACAAGAAGATGTAATAGTAGCTGCTACAACCGTGGAAAGAAAGAACACTTTGTCAGAGATTGTCGCTACAAGAGAATGCTTGCAGAGGGCAATGCTACAACATCGCGCAGATGTCAAGATGATGAAGAAGAATGGGATGCCCAAGCATCCGTCGCCATTATTAAAGATGTACCGGTCGACGAAGACAAGGTTGTTGGTATAGCACCAATCTCGTTTGTGAAAAGTTCTAAGTCCGCATTTGCACCGGTTTCAGATCGGGAGGAAATTAGTTATAATAAAGATTGGATCGTCGATTCTGGCTGTTCCAACCACATGACGGGAGATAAGGGGAAACTTGTCAACATGAAGGAAGGAGTATAAAGGTGGCCGAGAAGTTGTAATAGTAAATAATTCAAGATTACCTATCACACGCATCGAAAAGACTACGTTTATGTCACGCTACAACCCGAACCGGATACAACTACAAGATGTATATCATGTACCGGGTATGAAAAAGAACCTTTTTATCTGTTTTCCAATTAACATCTTCTGAAAACTATGTAGTATTTGGATCACAAGATATAAAAATCTATCGAAACTTGAAGCCACCTGGAGAACCTGTCATGGAGGAACAGAATGTAGAATCTGTCTATGTGATGTCGATGGAATCAACATACATTGATAAAACCAGAAAGAGTGACATGACTGATCTGTGACATGCTCGGCTTGGCCATGTGAACTATCACAAGCTCAAGATTATGATGAAAAAGTCAATATTGATAGGTCTACCACACTCGGAGATTCGAGGAGGGACCATATTCAGAGGTGGTTAGTATGGTAAGGCGCTAGGAGTAACAATTCAGAGCAAATGAATCTTTAGAACTTGTGCACTCAGATATATTCGGCCGAGTGAAGCAAGAATCGATAAGTGGCATGTGGTACATGATCACCTTTATTGATGATTACTTGAGATATGTCTGGGTTTATTTCCTAAAGGAAAAATCTGAATCACTCTCCAAATTCAAGCAATTCCGAGAAGAAGTTGAAGGAGAACTCGACAAGAAAATTCGTTGTCTACGTACAGACAACGGGGGAGAATACACATCGAAGGAGTTATGCAACTACCTTAAGCAGCACAAGATTTAGCGATAACTAACATGCCCAAATACTCCGCAGCAGAATGGCGTAGCCGAAAGAAAGAATCGTCATCTCGTCGAAATTTGTAGAAGCATGCTTCATGCCAAGAACATGCCAGGATGTTTTTAGGCTGAGTGTATAAAGACTGCGGTGCATGTGATCAATCGGCTACCACAACCAAAATTAGAGTTCATATCATCATTTCAGAAGTTATGGAATATTAACCCAACCGTAAGCCATTTCATAGTTTTCAGTTGCATATGTTATATCTTCGTGCCTGATCACCTTCGCAACAAGTTCGACAAAAAGGCTATAACTTATATATTTGTGGAGTATGACATTGAAAGAAAAGGATGGAGATACTGTGATCCCACAACCGGACGATGCTATACATTAAGGAATGTTATATTTGACGAAGCCTCATCTTGGTGGGCTTCACAAAAAGTTGCACTCCTAGACTCCAATGATCTAGAGGATCAGTTGCAGAAGAAGCCGGGGGAGTTAGGTCAAGAAGAAGGACTACAATAATTAGAGAAGATAGAACCAAGTTCTCCTATGTCTCCGAAGGAGAAGAATCTATGGAAAACTGTTGTTTATTAGATAATATCAGAAGAGGAACGCCCGAGCCAGATAGAGAATATCGAAGAAGAACCAACTGAACAACTTCAAAGATCAACCAGACTCAGGAAGCCGAATCCCAAGTATGCTAATGTGGACATTACGAAAGATGTGAAGGAGTCATCTACTTTCAAAGAAGCATACGAGAGTGAAGAATGGAGACAAGCAGTGAGAGAGGAAACCCAAACAGTGAAAAGGAAGTTAGAATTCTTGGACTTGTGGATAGAGAAGTCGCTGCTGAGGAAGAGTGTTAGTAATCAGCAACTATCCCTATCTACCAAGCCACCATCTTAATAGTGTCCACCCACCACCAAATAGTCTCTACTAATCCCTTCACTAACTAGTGTAAGAACTCTATATAAGGGCCAAAGATTAGTGTATGAAGTATCCCAAGAAAGATCCATTCCAAGTAGCAAAGAACATCCTAGTGGGGGGCGGGGGGTGGGGGTTTATAGTGTGTTTGTACCACTAAAGAAATAATAACAAAAATATTTCTTGGTGTTCACCACTCCTCTCAACTCAACATTACATGCCTGGAGCTCTTATTAAGCATGCTATTCTTTAGCTAATGCTCGTGTTGTATCTTGGAATTGGCTTTATTTAACACATATTTTGCAGGCTATACCTGTTAACCCAAAGCCTTTCCTGAATAACTTGACTGGGAAACCCGTGATTGTGAAACTTAAGTGGGGAATGGAGTACAAAGGTAGCACATCGAGTCTCTTTTAAATTTAATGAATATTCCCTTGTTGAGGACCGTTGACATTTTTATTTACTCTATCATTGCCTCTTTTGTTTTTCTCCTGCAGGTTATCTTGTCTCGGTGGATTCCTACATGAACTTGCAGGTGATTTTTTAACTCCATAGGCTATAAAAGTTGATAACATAGGGTAACCTAGGCATAGAAATAATGCCTCTCAATGGATTCCTTCACTTTATTTATGAGATCCATTTTTGCAGCTTGCCAACACCGAGGAATACATTGATGGGCAGTTTACAGGAAACCTCGGGGAAATTCTGATAAGGTAACTGTGCGTGATGCTTATTAAATTTGTTACTTCGTAAGGCAGAAATATTTGATCTCTTCATTTCATGCATAGAGAAAAGGACTTGCCATGATTTACCCAAGTTACAGAATGGGCTAATATGCCTTGTATCGCAGAACTAACTATGCCATGATCTAAATATGCACTAAATATGCACTGAAAATCTAGATCATCCTGAAAGAAACAAAAAGATAAACCTACGGTAGGCTATGAAAGAAGAAACACCAAGATAATGGTTTTTATGGCATATGATGTGATGATAAACATCAGAAGACTCTCAAGAGCCCTATCGGGAGAGCAAGCACCATTTTTTTGTTCTTAAAATTCAGAGGAGAAACAAACAGTTTAGTTGTGCCAAAATATTATTGTCATAGCACAATATTCTCCATTAAACTCTGTTTGAGGGCCACCCAACTTTAATTTTCTAAACGATATTCTCCTTGATGCATTGCTACCATCATGATGAAACTACGTACTTGTTTGTTCTCGCTGCTAATTGAAAATCCTTCACACTCTCCACTTTGTTAAATAGTTATTTCTCCCTTTTTCCAAATAGTTTTTTTTTCCTGTTCTAATCTAACTTCTATATCAAAACTTCAATAAATATTTTTTAATTTCTTTGACAAAAACTAGGCCATGATAACGAAACTGACTCGCTGGGGGCTTGCAAGTGGATAAAAAATTACCCAAAATAACATCAATGTTAAAAGTTAAGGATTTTAAATCATTAGTCTTGTGTCTCTTACCCTTTTCTCCTTTTTTTCTATGCAGATGCAACAATGTGCTGTACCTTCGAGGTGTGCCAGAGGATGAGGAAATTGAAGATGCAGATTGATGACAAACAATAGTCCATGTTCCCAGTCTGCGAGTTTCTTCTTCGTGAGAACTACCTACTTCCATTTGTTCTACCTTATTAGATGTTTAATAGTGGAAACATGTTCTTCTGTTGGAGATCAGTGATCAGTGAACCTGTTTTAGTGTTAAATGTATTATGATATTCCGATTATGCAAAGTTCTACCTTTTCCTGGTCAAATTTTGTTTTGATGGTATTGGCTTCATTGGACGCTTGGACTCTGCTGTTTGGACTTCGGTCTGTGACAGAAGACTGAGAAATCAAAAAACTTAATGCTGCTTGTGTTTAGCTGTGTAAGGAGAGGTGGGATTTTTTTTTTTTTTGGTTGTTTGGTAGAAGGATGTAGGTACTTACATACGGTTAATTTTTTTTGGCCTCGGGCCTGTGGTAGATAGCTCCATACTTGAAGTTATACACACTTCCAGTCCTGAAATTTGTACACGTATTTGTCATTTTAACGCCAGAATGAGATTTGGAAAAGTTGATATGAAATAAGGCTATCTAAGAACTAGAAAACCAATGATGAGGTATTTTGATTGTGGCACTGACAGTGTCCAATGTAACTCTGGGTTCTGCTCAGGTAAACGTATGCAAGTTTTCGAGCATCTGGTGTAGTGGTATCATAGTACCCTCCCACGGTACTGACCAGGGTTCGATTCCCTGGATGCGCAGCACTATTAGATTTTTGAAGCCTACTCTTTTCCAATTAAAATCACGTTCATCACTCTAATGTTGTCGGCCATGGTTTGCTACTTACTTCATCATTTTCGAATAATTAGAAGCCTAGGGATGTCAGGCATTTGTTTGCTCCATTTTTTAAAAAAAAAAAAATTATTAATTGACGTGATGACGTCAGATGCCTCATCCAAGCGCCAGACTACGGGCCGCCCCTGTTTCGCGTTATCTTCCGAAATTCTCAAACCATAACATACGAGGGGATTCCATTTATTAGTTAGCTAGAAACAACTTAGGAATCAGCTACATCGATCTTTCTCAAGTCACATATCAAGCCTACTAAGACAGGGAAATGTGTATTAAACAATTCTACCACAGTAGACCTCGACCTTTCCCAAGCAAACTAATCGAATAACATAAAACGAAAGAAAAAAAAAAGGTATTTCCCTTGGAACTTACCCCCATTGAATCCCCACCTAATAATAATAAAACATATATGCATTCTCCGGTCTAGACGTACAAAATCCTTTTGTTAGAATGTAGAAAAAGAATCACTACATGATATAATTGATGATATCACAACACCAGGGGAGAGAGCAGCACACTTTTCTTGCGCCGTCCCACCCACAATCTAGTTTGAGGCTCCGGAATATCCCCGACACGAGCTAATAAAACGAGATTTTGTTTGCTCCTTGCTTCTGCAATGATGTCATTTTCCCTTCGTGTTATAATTGCCACAGGGTGACTCTACCACACATCTCGCAAGTATCTCCCTTCCGTTTGCAGACTCTTCACCATGCTCTCCGCCTTTGTGCTATCCATTGATCCCTACAAGCACGAATTTACAAGAATATAAATTGTCACGTCTGCATTATGTCATAAACCCTTCCAAGTGTGAGTGTGACCAACGCAGAACACGTTACATCGTCAACGAGCCAGGTTCTTCAAATCCAGATGGTGCTAAGAAGAAAGTTAACTAGGTTTTTTGGATAGTCTTAAATGATATCTGTACGAAATGCAATTTGATATGTACAAGCTCGCGGTTTTTTGTTTTCACCCCTGTTTCATGTGGTCTTGCCAAGGTTCTAAATGAAATAAAGTCAACCAATCTAACTTGTGTTAAATGGGTAAGTCGGAATCTGAAATGGAACTACAAGGAAAAGAAATTGGGGAACTTGAAAAAAATGTGTACCTGCAAAAGAAGGTTGACAAAAAAGATCCTCTACTCTAAAAACTGATAAGTATGGATAGGGTTGAGCTCGGATTATAAATAATTAATAAATAAAAGAAACTCCGAAAGAGGCATATATGGATGGAGCTCGTCAAGAAAAACCTAAAAATTTGGATCCAGTACGGGCTGGTTGTGGACTGTAAGCCCATTAAGAAGGTTTTGAATTTGGGATGTCTAATAAAACCTTAATGACTCAGCGTTAAATAAATTTAGAGTTGGATCTAACAATATCAAGCTTAATAGTTAAAACCATACCGACAGCAAATATTTTTTTTTGAATTTGGAATATGTCTAATAAATCCTTAATGATTCAGCATTAAATAAATTTAGAGCTGGATCTAACAATATCAAGCTTAACAGTTAAAAACATACCGACAACAAATAATTTTATTTAGACTACTTGCTACTAGAAACAAGCACTTTTACAGAAGCTACTAAAATATTAAGTTTCCTAAAGCGACAACTGTGATGGTCCTGCAACATACCTGCTCTTGAGCAATCGTATGAAGAACTCTATGGACATCTCTAGCCATGCCTTTAGCATCACCACATACATAAATATATCCGCCCTTCGAGATGATATTCCAAAGGTCAGAAGCCTGAAAAACAATCATAATTTTTAAGTATAATAAAGAAAAAATAGTTCTTAATTATGAAGATAAACTTTACAAAAAAAAATACATAAGGAGCACAACCTTCTCAGTCATCTTATGCTGCACATATTCTTTACTTGGACCCTCACGAGAAAAGGCTACAATTAGCTCAGACAATGCTCCTGCCTCCAGGAAACTGTTTAACTCCTCCTCATAGATAAAATCCTGCAAGTTTTAACTCGCCTTAGAATTAACTCTCAAAAATCACAGACAGCTTTGGAAATGAATATATAATCTCGACTATATTTACTATCTTTATCTAAAATAATGTCATGTTAAAGATACCATTTTCCGGTTCCTGCAACCAAAGAAGAGAATAGCAGGGCCAAGTTCTGCCCCATCTTCCTTAAGGGCCAACCTTTCCTGAGAAATTTCACATAAACAAATTTTTTTTGTCAAATTACTAAACTCATAGAAAACTTAAATAGCAACAGGAAGCTTCAGTATATGAAACGGACCTGCAAGAAGCCCCGGAAGGGTGCTAACCCTGTGCCTGGGCCGATCATAACAATTGGGGTGGATGGATCTGAAGGGAGTTTGAAGTTTGACTGCCTCACAAATATAGGAGCCCAGCTGCAATCTTCACTTTCTTCCACAGGATTTGCGTACTGTGAGAAGGAAGTTGAAGAACAAGGTCAAGTGAGGCCTCTAGTGGAGGTTTAAAAAGGAAAAACGCTAACCACTAGCTTGACATGCTTAACTGAGGACTTAGTGAGTTAGTGATGTAAGATGACGAGAATAGTGAGCAAAATCTATTTAGATAACACTATAAAGTTCTTAGTAACACAATAGTAAACTTCCATTGGTTCGTGATATTTTATCTTAAAGTCCGGCACAAGCATCATCATTGACTGCATTTATTTATTACTTTGATATGCTAATTCTTCACAAAATAATATAAGAATCTTAGTTAGCTTTAGCAATTAAAAAGAAGAGCAAACTGGAACACTCAATTCATAGGAATAATCTTTGGATCTGGGTGGCTCTTTGTGTGTAAGCAGACATGTAGAGGTAAATCTCTGAACTGGATCTTTGGATAAATTAAAACGAAAATTTAAAGAAGCACAATTTTCAAGATATAGAACAAGACAAACCTTCATCCAGGTTGAGCAGACTCCTTTGTGAATCCTTCCTGTCGGTGTTGGTCCATAGACTAAAGAACATGTTACATGGATTCTAGTTGGTGCCATCCTGCAAAAAGAAGTCCCACCCATTCTTTAATGCTACAATGAATACACCTCATGCAAAGTGTGTGAAACTATTAATGTCCAAAAACCAAAACATCAACTGTTGCTCACCTTGGTGAAGATGATATTGAATAATATCTAGGCTGCAACCGGGGGGCTATTGCTGCAAAGAAAACTCCTAGTGGAGGCTTGGCTGAAGGGAACTCGGCCATAACCTCCAGGAGGCTCCTCTGACTTGCAACTATCCATTGAGAATATTCATCCTATGTCAAAGAAAAACAATGGAAAATGAGAAAATGATTTATGATAAAACTGAAAGCTTAGACAATTAGAGTCATCAATAACTGAACCTACCTTGCCAGCAGGAGACGCCAAAAATCTCAATCTTTCTGCTTCACTGGGATCAGAAGCATGTGCAGCTAAAGCAACTAAAGCAGCCTGAATAGGGGCAATTGATAGTATCAAATATACTGTTTTAGAAACAAATGTTTAAATTAGTTGTTCGAATCCAGATAGTTCTTGCCTTTTTAGGAAAATTCAGAAGATCAGCATATCGTGCAAGAGCAGTTCTTAGAGTACAGGGAGATGGGAAAGGAGGTGGGAGAGAACCACCGTTGCGGGGGGTTCCATCTTCATTATCAGCATGAATGGAGAAGAATGTATCCAATGACAGACCCAATAGCTTTTCAGCCTCCTCTACAGTCTCAATGCAATTCTCTGAATATACACCAACGTGGTCTCCTGTTTCATATCTGGTGGAAGAGTTGTTTTACCGTGAGCACAAGGAAATGTGCCAGCAATATCTAATTTAAGTTTGTAAAGCAACAACAGACATATAATAATGACGACATGACAGCAGCATAAACCATAAAAATAACCAACACAATCATAATTTAAGTTTTGTTTAGCTTTTATATTGATGAGCTTGTCAAAATAAAAATTTAAAAAAAAAACGAAAGAGAGAAAAAAAGAAGATATAAGACGAAAAACATGAAATGTAGGAAAGCCCTGTCCATTACATGTATAAAAATGATGTAACTCCCCGAGTATAACCTCTAATGAACTGCACAACATTGATCTACGAACCCCTACAGAGCACGAATTCATACAACTGCTTAAGATCATAAGATTGATTCAATGGTTGTTTTCACATGCTATAGCACCACTCTCATGTATGATGTATCTAAAGGCAAAATTGTTCAAAGACAAAAAACAAGTCATAAAGACTTTGAACATATCCGGCACTCGAACAATCAGATCATTGTCATGTTAAGTATACAATTGAATGAGTTGCATAAAATGAATAATGTGACATGGAATCAAAAGAGGAAAAAAGAAATAATGTGATATGGAATCAAGAAAGGAAAAAAGAAATACAAGTACTTACGCAAGACCAGTTCGAGCAATGTCAAACTCCAGATGAATGCAAGAACGATCAGAAGCTGGAGTGTGGAGCTCTTTCCGCACAGCTACATTAGCTCTGAAGATCGGATATCATGTTATATTCCATTATTAGATGAACTTAAATCCATGTCTCAATATAAAACATTCCTTTAGTACCTGCATGGATGATGAATATCATGAACGGCATGACCATTTGCAAGACTCCATTTCTTTTCCAAATGTGATGTGGCTTCTGAGTCAACAAACACAATCCTGTATTCAGGAACAGTGGCTGTGTAAGTAGTAGATCCACCTGAGGCATCATCTTGATCTCGAAGCAACTGATCTAATTCTGGCCATAATTGCTCTTTCCTGTAAGAATATATACCTTGTTACTTGCATAACTTCAGCATATGGAACGTTTAAACACAATAATGTACTAAAAGCAAATTCATCCAGGAATTTCTTTGCAAATCAGGAAGCGGCAAAATTTATTTAATGGTTACTTTAAGTTTAGCAGCAACATGAACGTGTTGTTACCATGCAGTGAAGTCGTCTTCAATGCACTGATCATCATCTCCTAGGCCTACTTTGACAAGGCGCTTCGCTCCTACCACAGCAAGAAAATTTATAAATTTATTTAATCACATAAACAAGGCAGAAAACATAATTATAGCTTTTCCGACTACACTATGGACAATAACCGATCAAGCAGGATACATGGAAGAAGACTGATAGTTATATTAATAGGACTGAAAGACTTATGTTGCATGAGCGCAAGACCATTTTGGTTTTTTGTAAGAGTATTTTGTCCAATGTGCTAAGCATGAAAAATGCTCCTGTTGTTCTCTTCCCCAAATGAAAAGCAAGAAACAAGAATAATGCCAACCATGCCCAAAGTAGAAAAATTGATGTTTGGGAACATATATCAAATTATTGGATTTAACTGAAAAGAAAAATGATAAAGAGAAACAACAAACATACTTGAGCCCAAACATAAAGAAACAATAAAACAAGATACACTTGACATATTTTTAGCAAAATAACCAGACCTTAGTCTGTACAATGTGGAAATCAGGTAAGCTCCAATCCTTAAGAACATAGACTATAATGTATTTGCATGATGCCACATCACACCAATGATCCTATTATTTATTGCATTTATCCTCAACTTCATAGATATTATGCATTTTGATACATAAAAAAGGGGATCTTGTTTCCGAGCATAAAGCTAGCATATAATAGATATTTTTATAGAAGTGAATTCGCATGCAAGTTAAATCGCTCGTTCAGTATGCAACTAAAACCATATGATAACTTTGTTTCCAAGCCATATGATAACTTTGTTTCCAAGCACAAAGTTACCTGCAGCTTCGGAGCAGCTAAAAGTCACTGACTACAAACTTAGGATTTCCTAAGCATTGATATTTCAGTATGTAACTAAACCATATGCATTTACCAACACTGATATTAACTTATTATGTGTGTGTGTGTGGGGTGGGGTGGGGGGCAGCCATCCATGTGATTTGGGTAGGAAAGAATTTCAGTTACGCCTAAAAGAGTTTTCTGGAACTGGAAGCACGCTCTCCATTTACTTGGAAAGTATGAGAAGGTCAAAATATCAATATCCTTAATATATCAAAAGTCAAATACATGTTTATTAATGCCCACAGAATTATTTCAATCATGAAACTATACAACCCGTAACTATCTTATATAAAGAGAGATTCCTCCCAGATAGCGAGACATAACGAGGGGAAATATTAAGTGCACTTTCAAAAGATCCCAGACAAATTGTGATAGAACATGTGGAAAAGGAAAGACAGAAAAGTGCAAAATATGATAAAGCAATAACAGAAATAAACAGTTTAGACAGCACAGTGGATTACATTTGATGAACCATACGATAGTCCGTCCACCTAAAGCAACAAAAAAAGAGAAATGATTTAAAGTATATACCCTGTTCGGCCAAGGTCTCATCCACCACCTTCGCAACCTTTTTACATCAATAAGCAGAATCCAGAAGACCAATCATCAGTAAGGAATGCACATATCACAATCACAAAACTTATCCATAACACTCGAAGTAAAGCCTGACCTTATTGAAATGCTCATACTGCCGGTTGCCTAGACCAAACACAGCGTACTGAGACTCTTAAGCCGCTTTCCCCCTCTTTCCCCTAAAAATTCAATCCCCTCGTCAATCCTCCAACAAAAATCATAAGGAAGTACCAATATCATTCAACGAAACACGCAAGTTACTACCTCAGTGAACCATTTGTAGAATCTGGCAGCATTATCAGTTGGTTCCCCATCTCCATACCTAAGATAACCAACGTCAAAATTAGCAACGCAACAACTCCAACAAATGAAATCCAAAAGACAAAAATTAAATCGCAATTCCAGCTCACGTAGCCAAGAAGAACAGAGCTAGGGTTTCCTTCTTCATCTTCTCCTCGTATTCGTCGTCATCCGCGGCGTAATCATCCTGTTCACAAACTAAATCAGTCAACATTTCTCCAAATTCTCCAGTCCTTCGCAACGGAGTTTGAATTCTCACCAGATCAACGATTTTGAACGTGGCCTTGTCGTATCTAGCCTTAGCCTCTTCCGCCAGCGCCTGATCCAAAGCCCAGAGAATAGGTAAGAAACCTCAATCCAGCCCTAAATTCAAGAGAGAAACCGAGATCCAAAATTCCAAACCCCTAACCTTGGCAAAACCCTCAGCTGTCCCGGTCTGAGTACCGAAAAACACAGTAACCTTCTTCCTTCCATCGTCGACCTCAGGCTCCGGCTCCTTCGCGACTCACAAAGCAGGTTCGGCAGGCTCCACTGTTCGTTGCTCGACTTCCCGCCTGGATCGCCGCCATTAAAAGTACCACCGTCCATCCAATTCAAACACATGCAATCGATGTCGTCAGGATCATAAAACCTCGCGGTTCCCAGCGATTCGTCCGCCGCCCCCGGGTCGGCCCAATCCGCCGTCGCCGGCTTCCCCGTTAGTCTTGCCATCATTCAGATCTAGAGCGTGATAGATTCATCGTCATCTGATTGCCATGATCCGAGCTCTCTCTCTCTCTTCTCTCTTAGTTATTTATTATATTTAGCAGGTTGAGATTGTGAGACTGTCGGAGGTTAGGGAAGGCGGGGGGGGGGGGGGGGGGGCGCGTGGTGGGGTTAGTACGTATGCCTTTGTCTGCGAGGGAACGAACGAGAGAGGCACATTAAAAGGGGTATGGGTGGGTTGTTAGGGTTGGGTTGGGGTTTAAATTCTGGTGCCCTTCCGCTTACCTACCCATAGTTTGGTCAACGCACCAATAACTTACCCAACTTCCTCAGCCAAGCTAAGGGGGGGGAGGTCCGCTCGTGTTGTGGGTGAAATATTGTGCAAGTTGAACTTCGCTTGAAATGACCTCAGCATACGTGAGATCGGATATTTCGAGTTGGATTTTGCTGCCTAGGTGCACGGATCCGGCTCCACTAGTTTTTTCGGGTTCGGATCTCAGTTGCGTGTCGGTTACTCGTATTACATCATACTAGTGTGAACGCCGTGCAAAGCACGGCATAACTTTTTTCCCCGCATAATTTTTTCCCGCTATAGTAATCCCGATTTAACCGTCACAACATTTTTTTGAATTTTTTGAATTGCTATAGTATCCCGTTATTACAGCCCCGTGTGCTACAGTAATATTTTTAAAAAAACAACATTGTTCAGTTTCATATTTACTACAGTGATAATACTACAGTATACGCTCTGCTGTCGTGTTTTTTGAATTGCTACAATATCCCGCTCGGCTACAGTAATTTTTTAAAACTCCACCTCGTTCCCTTGCGCTACGGTAATCTTCAAAAACGCTACAATATCTCGTTTCCTGGTTGCTACAGTAAATAATATTGTGGTATTTACTTTAGCATGAATAGTGAATCTTAGGTTCTCCCATTTGTATAAAAGAATAGATTATATTATATTATACTCCATTTAAAAATATGAATTTGAAAAATAAATATTCCGTAATCAATATTATCATTCAATATTTTAAATATTTCAATTAAATGATTAATCCTAATTCTAATTAAATCTTATACTAACGTGAACCATCTACAACTCAACAATTTAAAAAGATAAGATTAATAATATACATGAAACACTTTTATGAATATTTCGTTTAAATCTTAATATATTCTAATACTAATTATATACTAAACTAATCAAACGTGAACTACCTATAGCTCAATATTTTTTTAAAAAAACTAAGATTAAGAAATCACGCATAGTTAACATATTATTAAACATAAAAAAATTTAAAAAAACTAAAAAAATTTAAAATTTGTACAAAATATCCAAAAAAGTTTAAAATTACATAAAACACCGTGACTTTTTTTAACTTACAACAATAAACATGGAATCTTGAAATTAACAATAGCCCCCGAATAATTTTAATTCACAATTAGCACACTCAATATTTTAAAAAATTATATAAATGTGTATTGGAGTTAGCATTAATATTTAGTTTATAGTTTTTAATGGAAGTCTATCAATGATTAAGAACAATTTCATATTCTATTTAGTTTATTTCTAGCCTGCTTTTAATCAATCATATTGGCTTATTGCCTTTAATTATCCGTCTTGCTTTTATAAGGCTATTTTTCACTTTCACAACACTATAATTTATCAAGTCAAGTTTGGGTTCATGTCGGTCCAAATCACCAAATTGGCTTTAGATTACATTTGTTCCCTGTCAATTCAATTATCAACATAAAAATTTAAATTCGGTGTAGTCCATCCAAACAAACATCAAAGAAAATAAATAATTACAATGCTAAAGTTTAGAGATCTAAATGAGCAAAAACAATTACAGCGAAACTGAGAAACAAATTTTAACACGAAAATAAATTAAAAATATTTAATCATCATATTTTGCCACTGCCAGTACTAAAAAAAAATGGAAGTGGGGGGAAGTCGGCGAACGGTTGAAAGCGGTATCCACCATCCGCTGGGTTCTGCTCACCGCCGCTGCGCGTGAAATAACCATACCGGAATCATATCTCTGAATTAATATAAGGACTTGCATGGCCACCACAGGTAAAAGACACAGGAGGCGACGCATCTAAAGGCACGCGCTGACGACGCGAGAGAGAGACGCCCCACGTTCTTTGACCCGAACGAGGAAGTAGCTGGAAGATGGAAGCAAGTGGGGCCCACAGACACTTAATCGAGGTAGGTAGTAGGCAGAGAGGCCGACGTCTAAATGCATGGCTTTGGCGGTAATTAATTTTTTTGTTCGTCTTTTCTAAAAATAGCAACATTCTTTTGTTGAGAGAAATCTAACCAAACGTTAAACTTTTATCCTACTACTTTGCATGCACGTGCATTATACGTAATTAAATATTATTATTGTTTTTTTTTTTGTCTATTTTCTTACTTAACCGAGGTTGTGAAATATTGCTTTATAGCCGGCTTTGACTATTAATTTCATGTAATTAGAGATTTACTCGTATCTTTAGATCTTTTTTATGATCGAGTATCGGATGCCTCTTTATTAAAGTGCCCTTCTCCGTCCCATTTGATTAGTCTTGCAATTTTCTCTAAAAAAAACCTGTAAGCTTAAAAAAAAAAAACTTTTCTATAAACCCCCTCTTGGACCACCACCGGTTAGCAAGTCAAAAGGGCACGGGTTGAACACGAAGCGGGTACGTTTACGGTCGCATTCGACGTCTTGACTCGACGAGTTCTTTGCCACGATCACGAGTTGGATCTGTGCGGGGACCCAAATCCCACGTTGCTCATTTTATATTATATATATATATAAATTATTAAAAAGGCAATATGGCTTTTTTCGGAATCTCAAGTGAGTGAAAGGTGCTACAATAGCACACGCATGCAGCAGAATGAAGGCGAGCAACTCCAATAACAACGCGATTAGTGTAGCTGCCTCAACGTGCTGACTTTATTTGCCTCAAATTAACTTGCATCGCAACCAGGAAGTAAGGTTTTAATGAAGACCATCAATAAAGTTTTGAGCGTACAACTACTAAGAAAGAAACTAAGAATCGCTTGGCTAATTAATTGTGACAGGAATTTGTTGGAGGGCTTCGGAAGTTCCACAGCTTTTTTTGCTTTTCTTTTTCTAATAATTTCAAACAAGAAAGTTTTTTCCATGGGAATGAAAATTTGCAGGTGGGTCTCTGTGTTCTTTTCCTTTGACGTGGACTACAGCATTAAGGCCCATCTTCTAAGGCCCCGTTTGGTTCTCTTTTTTGGATGGGTAAAAAAGGGGAAAGCTGCCAAAAATGGCAGCTTTTTGACAGCTTTCCCCCAAAATCACCTTTTACCCGTTTGGTTCTCTTTTTTGGATGGGTAAAAAAGGGGAAAGCTGCCAAAAATGGCAGCTTTTTGACAGCTTTCCCCCAAAATCACCTTTTATAGAGGTGATTTTGGGGGAAAGCTGTCAAAAAGCTGCCATTTTTGACAGCTCTCCCCCCCGTTTACTCATCCAAAAAACAGATCCAAACAGCCCCTAATCCTTCTTACGAACCCTGCGCAGTTTCGCATCTAGCTCCCCTATTTTCAAAATTTTCTGTAGAAATTCGTAAGTTGGAGCTCGCGGTTACTCTTTACAAATTCGCACTCATGACTTCACTCATTTATCTCTAATGCTGCGTTTGGATGGAGGGTGGAGAAGGGAAGTGTAAGAGAAACATGAGTTTAACCTTGTTTGGAAGTTTTATTGGGAGGGTAGAGGAGAGAAATGAGGGGAAATTATACACTAAAATATTCTACCCCAATTTGGGGGGAGGGAGGTAAAGGAGGGGAAGGACAAATTGACAAGTTCCCTTCATTTCCCTATCCTTCCTTTCCTTCCCTTAGTGAGCTCCCAAATGCAGCATAAACCTCCAATTCAGGGACCGATTCGGCCATCTTTTGGCATTAGGTGAGCCAATCTCTTCGATCTTTTGATCTCTGCTTAAGACTTCGGTTTCTTGATTTCTTGGGTTTTGATCTAGAGTGCTTTTTTTTCAATTTCAAACTAATTTTGGTGCTTGTTTGATTTGTGTGGTTTAAGGGTTTTGGATCCCATCAAATTCATTTATAATTGATTTTTTGGTTAATTTCTTGTAAGAAGAAATTAGAATGTGTTAGGTATCAACTCAAATTCCAAGTTAATATAGTGTTTTTAATTCTTTGTATAATTTTATGAGAATTAGATAGGGTTAGAGATCTATAATGATTAGGAGTTTGGGTTCCATCACGATTAGGAGTTTGAATCTTATTCTAATTAGTAAGTTAGGCTAGACATAGGGTTTTGGTTTCCCTATATATGTTTCTCTATTGTTAGAGGAAAAACTAAGAAGAAATGTAGAGAGAAAGAGAGAGAGAGAGGGTTTGATAATTTTTGTCCATGCAAAAGATTGTAATTTGGAGGTGATAGTTGATTGATTTTGATCCTCTGGTTTTTCCTGTTGAGAGTTTTCCACGTTAAATCTTATGTGATTTTATTTGCTGCGTTTGATGGTTTTTTAGGGTTTTTTTTCGAGATCTAAAAATCCCTACAAGTGGTATCAGAACAGGGTTTGACGGTTCGTAGAGGTTTGATCGGTACGCGAATTGTGAAGGCGTCAGAGGGCGAAGCGCGGTGATCGATATTGAGAAAAAAAAGGTTATTGTGGCGACAACACTGTAGTGGGAATATTGTAGCGGGCACTATTCATGCAGATCCGATGGTTGAGGTTGATTTGTCTTTTGATCGAGGATTTGGAGGCGGATTTTGGTGATCCATGAGTCGTTCCTAGGATTCTTCGACGTGCTAAGTTCGTTTTTTACGTCGGTTTTATCAAATTCAATCTAGTGAATGATTTGAATTTTAATTGCGGTTAGAGGATGATGACTTCTTTGGGTCCGAAGTTTGATATTCCGCTATTCAATGGTAAGACACATTTTATAGTATGGCAGTGCATGGTTTAAGATATTTTTGTGCAGCAGGGTGTTAATCAAGCTTTAGAGGATAAAAAACCTGAAGGATTGAAGGATGCTGAATGGAGTTCTATGCAAAAGAGGGCGGTTAGTATAGTTCGTTTGGCACTCAACCCCGAGATCAAGTACAATGTTATGCAAGAGACCACACCAAGAGGGTTGTGGGAAAGGCTCGAGGGAATTTATGCGTCAAAGTCGATGACCAACCGATTGTGTTTGAGAATGGAGCTTTATTCGTTGAAGATGAAAGAAGGTACGGCAATTCAAGACCACATCAATGCCTTTAATCAGCTAGTTTGCCAACTTATGAATATTGATGAGGAGATTAAAGAAGAGAGCATGCGCTACTCCTATTGTCTTCCTTGCCGAAGTCATACAAGCCGTTAGTTTAGACGATAATTGTAGGGAAGCAGACTTTAAAGTTTGACGATGTGACAGCACTTCTACGTGAGAATGAAAGAATGATGTGAAAGGAGAGCGCATCTAATGGTGGTGAGAGTGCACTAGCTTTTGAAGGTTCTAATCGAGGAAGGAGTATGAGAAGATGTGATAGTTATTAAGGAATGTTAAAATCTCGGCCCGAGACGAAGGAGTGCTATTATTGCAGAGAGAATGGTCACATTCAGTTCAGATGTTCCCAAATGCGTGATGATTTGAAGAGTATTAGACAGATGAAGCGTCAAGAAAACGGGAAGAAGGCGGACTCCTCGGTGGTTGTGTATGATGAAGATGTGATTTTATTAATGCAGAGTACATGTACTGATGCGAGTAACACTTAGGTGTTAGATTCTGCAACCTCTATGTATGTTTGCAACAACAAAAATTATTTTAACACATTAAAGACAGATGAAGAATTTGGCGATGTGATTGTTGGCCGGAAATAACGAGAAGATGAAGGTTGAAGGTGTTGGAAGTGTTCGCTTCAAGCTTCACACTGGGAAGGTCGGAATTCTTCATCATGTGAGATATGTGCCGTCATGTACATGGTGCTAATTTAATTTCGTTGGGTGAGATGGCATCACGTGGGTACAAGTATGTGGGTGAAGGAGAATGGTGCAAAGTGTATAGAGATGGTGATTTGATTTTGCGAGGGAGGAAGAATAGCAACCATATTTGCTATTTAGATGGGCGATTCGTTAATAGTATAGATTACTCTTCTCAGACTCTTGTCCACAAGGGATAGGTAAAGAATAAGAAGAAGAGAGTAAGTTTTTCTGAAGCCGTTGAGACACTTGAAGATTTTTCGTTGAGGGAGGATATGTTGGTTATCAACTCAAACTCCAAGTTAGTGTAGTGTTTTTAGTTCTTTGTGTAACTTTATGAGAATTAGATAGGGTTAGAGATCTATCATGATTAGGAGTTTGAATCTTATTATAATTAGGAAGTTAGGCTAGAGATATAGTTTTAATTTCCCTATATATGTCCCTCTATTGTTAGAGGAAAAACTAAGAAGAAGAAGTGTAGAGAGAGAGAGAGAGTTTGGCAGGACAAATGATAAAAGATTGTAATTTAGAGGTGATAGTGGATTGATTTTGATTCCGTGATTTTTTCATGTTGATGTTTTTCCACATTAAATTCTGTGTGATTTTATTTATTGCGTTTGATGGTTTTTTGTGGTTTTTTTAGATCTAAAAATCCCTACAGAATGAACACACATTACTGTGAAGTTAAAATGAAAAATTGAAATGTCGTAAAATTTGGTTTATTTTTTTCAATGCTAACTATAGATGTCATGCACGTGCCTTGTATCATCGAAGTAGACACTAGGTATACAACAGTGTAGTTTTCTTCTTGTAGGTATCTTTTGATATCTGCGACCTTTCATATTGGTCGCTAGGCATATCAGAACAACTAGAGACGTATGCTTGAAATTGATCTATGTTGCATTAATTGATATCTGGCTTATAGTCGATGAGTAAATGATCATACATCTTGCTCACTCCTCAATTTGACCAATTAAATGATGATTTAGATAAACATTGAGCACCACCTTCCTAGATGGCAAAAATCAATTATAATTATGTGCTTCAATCTGTCTCTGGATCTTGGTAATTTATTGATCAACATACAACTGATTCACTCTTAACTAGCAAAAAAGAACTTTTAGCTACCATTCTTCTATGGAATCACTCGACATATAAAAATTATTGCCATTTGTTGCAGTTGCACGCTTTATTTCGACAACATGAACATCTTCAGTACGATGTTTTCTTTCTCCCATCTTTGAAGCAGAGACCTCAATCAGCCCAACCATAAGCTCTCCAACACTCTCGTTATGTTCCTCTAGATCTCTGACCTGAATCAACATTGTGGGAACAATTAATAGATCCTTTATGGGCTTAATACTTAGACTCACGCATCAGTAACAATTTTTTTTATAAATCCGCATTGAATTTGTGGATGACAAGATTCGAACCTGGGTTGCTCTGATACCATCTAAAATTAAGTCCCTCTTACTAGTACACCAAACACTCTGAAATTATGGTGATGGATCGAGGATTATAGTTTCATATTAACTCTAACACATGCCATAGTGTAGATAGTTGCATTGTCTCAGAGAGGTGTGTTAAGAAACCAAGAAGACAGACTATCGTCTAAGAGCTTGCAGCAATTAATTAGATATTAGCTGCATCACTGATCATTCCAATTTCCAAATGGTGGCAACATTAAACCCCTGAGTTATGTATTTGAACATTATATTAGATATTGTTGGTGATAAATTGATTACGATGGTATCATCAATAATATCATCAGCAATGTGTTAAATTTAGAATCATACTAAAAATGATGATGTCTCACGATTATTAATTAGGTTTCAACCAGTGATCTTACGATATACTTTTGAATAGGCTAATACAGGCTATTAATTTCTATCATATCGAGCGTGCAAGGAAATCTTTTGATAATTAAGTATGTTAACATCATTCTAATTACATTTTAAAATTATTTCAAGCGGTAACAACTGAATAGAGAAAGATGATAGGTTAAAAGATTTTACTGTCTTTCTTGTTGCATCTTTCTTTTAGACCGACCGTGCCTGTCGTATATCTTGTACATATTAGCAAAGGTTAAGCATTCGTAACTAAATGTACTTTATGCATCCAACTCGAGCTACTTATGAGATTATCAGATATATTAACACGCAATGTTAACGGACTCTGGTGATATCATGTTATGCGCATCAACATAGTACGGCTGCTGTCTACAGTGAGAAAATGTACCGATGAACCGCAGGAATTTGAGCATATTCCTTGGTAGTAGTTGATTCATCTTCGACAGTTGTTGGTGAAGAGATTGATTTACATCACTAGTCTTTTTCCATGCATGGGTTACCAACCTTCTTTAACTTCCCGCATGCAGCCTCCACCTGGTAATTTGATCGGATGCATGTCCTCTGATACCCCCCGTCTTTCCCTTTTTGCTACATATTGTTGTGGTTCATCACTGTCTGTAGTTTTTCCATGTGCTAGCTTGTTCCTTTCTTCAGCCGGTTATATATGCTCCACTTCTAATTGCCTGACTTTTTCAGAGCAGGCTTGAAAAGCTGTAGGAAACAAGAGGAGTCGAGCAAGATGAAACCTGTCGTTTTTTTCTGTATTTCGTTGAATTACTTGGGGGACAGGGTTTAGCTGAGGAGGTCAGCAGAGGGAGAGGTAATATTTGGCTCTTGAGGAGCGAGAGTAACCAGTCGAAACTAATGGTATATATGTACTGGAGGAGTGCAATTCTCCTCGTTGGACATTTTGTTTCTGTTTGAGGATGAAGAATGGATTTTTTTTTTATTTTAAATCTCTATTTCTGATGGAGTTTTTGGGCTGATGTACAGTTTTGTTGCTGTATGAGGGTTCATGGCCGTTTCCTGATTTCTGTTATGCAATTCTGTTTGGTTCTTGCACTTTGGTACGGAGGGGGGTTGTTGAGTTCAAAATTTTGAGATTCATCGAATGGCTAAAATTGTTTGGACGTTTTGGCTTGATTATTTTGGACATGCTAAGATTTGGTCGGCTATTTGAGCTCTGATTTGGTTTGAATTGATGTGTCAAGTATCTACAACATGAATCTATATTGTATATTAGAAATTTACAGGGACAGAAAATCAGCAGAGTTGGGTTGGTGATTACTTGTTGGCCAATTAGCTATAATGATTAGGTATTATTGAATGGTTGATGTTCTATTAAATTGTTGCACTTGATGTCATTCTTCTCTATTCTGTTATTTTTATTGTTTTGTAAAACTTCATAAAATTGATAAGAAAGGAAATCGTAAATAGTTTCATATTTCCTTCTCAAAACATCAAAAGAAGTTTCGAACATTTTACTCTAAAGCTTGATTATATTTTCTTTTCTTTTAGGGCCTGTTCGTTTGTTTTCAAAAAAGCAAGAAATGGAAATGGAAATGGTGGAAATCTCAAAATAATCCATTTCTTCTATTTCCATCCCTAAAACTCACCCACAACATCCAATAAAATATTATTTTCATCCAACAACTCATCCACATCATCTAATAAAATATTATTTTCATCTAACCACTCATCCACCACATCTAATAAAATATTATTTTCATCTAACAACTCATCCATCACATCTAATAAAATATTATTTTTATCCAAACATCACTCAACTCATCTCTTTTTATTATTTCAAATCACTCACATCATCGAATAAAATATTATAACAATTCACCCCATCTCATTAACATTTTATTTCTTCCATTTCATCCCAAAAAGTTGTGAAAACACATTTCTTAATCTTTCTTCACATCAACCAATAATACAATGACAACTCATCTCATCTCATTTCATTTCTTATTTTTAAGAATGAACCGAACAAAAGAAAACAAGAAAACTACAGGAAATAAGTTTCTTATAATTCATTTCCTTTTTTTTTTCGCCATCCGAACAACATCAAAACTAGTTTTCTTAAAAAATCACTCACATCATCCAATAATAATGTGACAACTCATCTCATCTCATCTCCATTTCTTTGATTTCCTTTTTTTTAGCCAACCGAACACTCCAAAACAATTCTTCATTTTCCATTTCTTTGATTTCCCATTTTTTTTTAAGGCAAACGAACAGGAGCTGAAATAGATTTACAAGCGCGAATGTTACAACAAAATCTCTATTTCGTAGAGAAAAAACCTCTAGCAAACAAATTTGGCTGCAACAAATATTGTAAATCCTTCCATTACCTAATAAAAAAACTAAAAACTAACGCTACGTTTGTTTTTTATCCTAAGACTAGGGGGTATTATAACCTATAAACTATAGTCCTCCAACTATGATGAAACTATTCTAACTAGTCCAATGTTCGTTTTCCCACAGACTAAAATTCGGACTAATTTTAAATAGTCCACACTAGTGTTTGTTTTTAGTGAAATTATAATCATTGGGACTAATATCATAACTAACATGATATCGTAACTAACATGACATTTTTCACCATCAAGTCAACTAGTACGGTTTTGATGCATAAGCTTGAAAAAATTCAAAATTGGAGCATGTCATCTAAAAATGTCAATTTTTACCCTCAAATCAACTAATGTATTGCTTACATATCTACATTGATTCAACTATAGTCCAAATAAACAAAAATTTACTTTTTTGAAAATATTTTACTTGCATTCATACAGATTGAAAATTGAAACATTGTCTTCAGGAGATCCTAGAATATCAACCTTAACTAAAAAATGGAATCAAAAGTGAACAAAATTTAAGAACATGTTATGATTCACTAGTTCTCCTCTTTGGACAAACAAACTAGCACCATGCATCAATTGGTAGGGTAGTTTCTTCATGGAAAGAATGAAGCTCCAAAAAAAAAAAGATTTGATAGAACAAATCTTAGAAAGAACTCGGTAGAATTAAAATGATGAGTTTTTTGTCACAAAATCTTAGTTCTCATAGATGATTAGTACCTGGATTATAAAGGTGGGAGAGGGTGAGCTTATGATAGTCTCTCGTTTGAGTATTAAGTAGTCCCTCCTTATAAATAGTCTGGTTCAGATAAAAAAGAGATAAAAATGTAGATCCAGACTTTTTTAAATAGCACATCACTATTAGAAAAACCAATATAGTCAGGAGCGGATCCAAATATGGCAAAGTGGTGTCACGTGACATCACTTTTGGTATGCAAAGCAACATGTAAAAAAAAGGGGTTATTTTTTTTATTTATTATAAACCAAAGGTTTTGCCCAATTTACAACACGCATAGTTATATATGCTCTCATGCAAATACAGTTTATTTACCTATACACCGGCACAAAGCATAGAATTCAGAGTGTATATAGGTACGTACTTTAAGGTGTATGGCGCGCACTCTAACGTATGTAGTTATACACTTTGTATTCTATACTTTGTGTTTAGGTGTAAACAAACTTTGTGTTTGGATGTGTGAGGATAGGCCTGTCCAAAAAGCCCGCCGGCCCGGGCCCGGGCCCGGATTTCCTTTTTTTTAGCCAACCGAACACTCCAAAACAATTCTTCATTTTCCATTTCTTTGATTTCCCATTTTTTTTTAAGGCAAACGAACAGGAGTTGGCAAACGAACAGGAGAAATGTACACAGAAAAACACTGAGGGGAAAAAAAGGCAAAATAAGCCAAAAGATCTATGAATTTAATTTAACCTGAAAAATTATTTTAAGAAACATTCCATTCAATTAGAAGAATTTCCGTACATAGATGATATATTATTTTATGAAAAATTCTTTAAGGACCCAAAATATGGGACCAATAAAGGGGACAAGTGAGGTGTCCCCCTCCTATTGGATAATGAATTGGTCATCATTATTATCCAATAGTAGCAAAGCTCTTTCGTCAATTGAGTATTGATGCGCTTGCCCCTCATGCTGACACGCGTTAATCTTACACGGTTGACAGCTGTCGAGCGGTT
>NC_033794.1:790334-843837 GCF_001876935.1 Asparagus officinalis | reverse complement strand
TTTTCTCTAATTGTTTTATTTTTAGGCCAAAATCCTAGAGGTAATTTTTATTTTTATTTTACTTGGATTTCGGTTTTGTTTTAGTCTAGGGTTTCAAGGGATTTATCAAATTTGATGGCATTTTGACAGCGCGGTCGATAAGTAAGAAGAGAAGAAAGCCCTAATCGGTCAAAGAACCCTCAGGACGCAACGACACAGGCTCCCCCCCCCCCCCCCCCCCCCTTTTCTCTAATTGTTTTATTTTTAGGCCAAAATCCTAGAGGTAATTTTTATTTTTATTTTACTTGGATTTCGGTTTTGTTTTAGTCTAGGGTTTCAAGGGATTTATCAAATTTGATGGCATTTTGACAGCGCGGTCGATAAGTAAGAAGAGAAGAAAGCCCTAATCGGTCAAAGAACCCTCAGGACGCAACGACACAGGCTCCCCTCCTATTCTGTAGATTTTTGAAAAACCCTTGCTTTAATCTGTCTTGTAGATTGGAGTTTACATCTGATGAACTTTTGTTTGTCTTCATTTATTCAATTTTAGGCATGATGATCTTGGAGCCGCCTCCTTTCTGAGGTATCCTCTCCTCATGTCCTTAAGTAGGGCTTTTTATTCCCGAATTTCTTGGATTTAATAATTTCTTAGGCGATATAAAGCAGAAAACGATGATTTTGACTGGATTTTTGTTGATTTTACAGTCAAGTGGAGCACAATGGAAATCAGCAGTATCTGTTGTTGGAATGTCGCGCATGAATTCTCGGTATGTTTCTCTATTTGGTTTCCGCTGAATTCATGTTGAATGTTCCTTGGTCTTTCTGAAATTTCCTTTTTTTATTTTTTACTGTGTTTTGCTGGTCTTTTTGGTTTGTACTTGTGAAAAATGGCCTTATTTTCACTTAGGCTAGTGATTTATGCTCTATTCCGTATTTCATTCACATGTATGATGAATACCTTAATAGCATTCCTCAACTTTCAATATTGGTATGTCACTGTGCTAATTAGATTCATCCTAAACCAGTAAGGACTTATTGGATTTAACTTCAACCATTGTTTTTAAAAAAACCTCCGCCTAGTCCGCTTAGGCGTACGCCTAGACCTAGGCGGTACCTAGGCCGTCTAACTAGCGCCTAGGCGGTATTTAGGTTGCCCATCTAGATTTTACGAGCGTTTAGGGGAGCATTGTCTGCTTACGTGGATTACATCCTGTAGGCATTGGTTGTGATTTTGTGTTGTAGCCTACACGTCCTCCAAACCCCATTAACCTCCAAATATGAACACCTCCATTACCTCCTCCGATCTTCAGCAAAACCTCATCGATCGCCACTTAAATGAAGAAAGAAATCCGTCTAGATACTAGTCTGGCATCTAAGCTTTCTGTAACATTGACATTCACTATCAATTATTATAATTAAAAATAAAAAAAGAAAACATCTTACTATCTTAGGTTCTAGCATTGTTAATTATTATTTTGGCTATTTAGTATCTAAGTGTGCATGATTTATTATGGAACTAAGATTGCTATCTTTTTTTTTTGAAAATTTATATGAATTTAATACATATTTTTATCAATTATGATAATTAAATAATTTAAAAATAGTCAAACACCTGGGAGCTGCCTAGGCGTATGCCCAGGAGTCTAGGCGCTAGGCGCTCGCTCAAGCGCCTAGTCTGCCTAGCGCCTTCTGAAACATTGCCGAGCTCCCCTGATCTCTGTAACTACTAACAAGGTAAAGAGTACTTCTTAAATATCTATTTAAGTTAGTTAACAACAGTAACTTAAACTTAAGAAGTGTAAGTTAACAGTAAACTTAAGTTTGAGTTTAAGTTAAACTTAAGTTTAAGCTAACAGTAAACTAGTTTAAGTTTAAGTTAATATTAAGTTTTTTGTTGATGGTAAACTTAAGTTTAAGTAAACAGTAAACTTAAGTTAATAATATTTTAGTTAACAGTAATTAGTAAACTTAAGTTTAAGTTTATTGTTAACTTAAACTTAACAGTAACTTATAAGTTAACAATAATTTGAGTTGAGAATGAATTTTTCACTGTTAAGATGAACTTATAATTTGAGTTGAGAAGTATAAACATACAAATAGCTATTGTAATTGGTAAACCAAGCAATTTGTATTGGTATTTTAGTATTTATGCATCTTCGATTGATATTTATATATTATTATTATAATATTATATATATATATATTATATATATATATATATATATATAATATATATATATATATATTCCAATAGATATCACATTAAAAAAATAAAAAAGAAAACAAAGTACCAGAAAACCGTTTAGTGGCGTCCGCCTAGGCGACTAAGCGCTAGTTCCGACGCTTAGAAGCGCCCAGTCGTTTAATGAACATTGACTTCAACCACTGTCTAAATGAAACTTAACCTCTAAGAAAGCTTAACGCCCCCCCCCCCCCCCCCCCCCCCACCCAAACCCAACCCCACCAAAAAAAAATTTCAAACCCAAAAATAAAAATAAAAAAGGCAGACATCAAGCTTACGATCTTATTCATGCTCGATGAGGCAGTGCTCAGTGCTGCAGGCTTCATCATCTCTCAAGCCTTCAACAAAAATGGCACTGACTGCATCCCTGAGGCTGTTTGGTTCACGGTATTCAACCTACATTTCTTACTACAAGTTGATTTTATGCCTTACACTGTTTTGTATACGTTCCACCTGAACCTCTTGTTTTCTTGTTAGTTTTGCAGACTGTTCTTCTTCTCCTAGATGGCAACACATTGAACTACTTGGGAAAAAACATCTCGATCAACCTCATCTTGGTCATAATCACTGAGGTCGTGCTTGTTAGAGGTGCTGAGTAGTATAGAATTACAATGGGCTGGTAAGTCAGCTGAGAACATGTCATACTTCATTCAATATTTTGGTTCCGACTCTATTGCTCACGTTGCACAACTCTTGTAGGATCTACAGGATAAGCTTCACCCTGGAGGCCCATTCAACCTTCTAGGGCTTGCGAACGATCCTGACCCGGCAGCGATCCTCAAGGTGAAGGAGATAAAGAGTGGGTGGATTGATGGTACCAAACGAGCGGTCTCAGACATTTTTTCCTCTGATGGTGCTTTTATGGACTATTGATAAGTCATGCATTGATTATTATTTCATGATACATCACTGGTGTTATAACAGACTTCTTCATTCAACTAAAGATTTTCCTGTAAATTTGTTTCCTTATTTAGGTTTTGAAATAACTTTTATTTAGTTGAGTCCTAATATTTTTAATGTAATATGAATGAGGTATTTATTTCTAAATGTTAATGTAATATGTATTGCATCAAAAAAGGTTCCTGTTAACTGGCTTTTGACGTTATACCTATGCTCACATGTGTTTCTCACGCGTAAGACAGCCGTCAAAACGGCTAGTTCCTTCTATAAATGAGGATTGTTCCGTGTGCTTGCGTTCAAAAGGTCAAAGAGAAAAGGGGAAAAGGAGAATTAGAGGTAAAATCATTCCTCTTCTTCTTCTTAGTTTTCCCCCTTACTGTTATGATTTCTTTAGGGTTTATATGAATTGATAGTTCTATGTGGCATTTTGCAGCAGTAGGACGATCAGCAAGGAGAAAGAAAGGACCTAATTGGCTAAACTAAAGAACCCTACGGAAGCAGGAGATACAGATTTCCCCCCTCTACCTAATTGTTCTCTTTGTAGCCCATAACCATAGTGTAAGGCTATCTTTTGGATTGGATTCTGTATCTGATGAATTTCTTTTGTTTTACTTTCTTCAATTTTAGTAATGTTTGGTTCCTTAGACATCTCCTTTATGGGGTATGCTCTATCACGTTCTTAGTCTACCGTTCCGAGAAAATTATTAAATCTGATGTCATTTTCTACATTGCGATGGATCAGTAGGAAGAGAAAAAAGCCCCAGAGTATTTTGTATTGTATTTCATTTCTGACAGGTTAATGTATAGCCTCAATACATTCTTGGTGCAAATCAATCAGAGAAAAAAAAAAAAAAAAAAAAAAAAAATCCAAAACCTGTAATCGCTTAGGAATGCATGAGGGAATGCATGAGTATTTCTACAAAAAAGGGCATTTAAAATCTACCAAGTTTAAAGATGTGGAGGGGAAATTTTTTATATCTGGAGCTGACGCTAGGCCTGCATAGTGCATACTAAACAATGTAGTTTGTCTATGTACCCTGCTTGTTTTCTTGTTCTTGTGTCCACTTAGCACCCCAGTCTGGATTATAAAAAGAGAAGAGGAGTAGCCACCCGTCACTCCTTACCCTCACCGTGCCAATATATGCCTATAATCAGCTTGTCGAGCCATTTTGAAGCTCAAGGATGCTTTATGCACACGCTTTACAGTACGTATTTCAGAAATCAAGAATACCGCTTTTATTATTCTGCAGGTCAGAGGCTCACTTTGAATTATTTGGCTTCTCTTGTCAAGTTGAGTGGCTCGTTAAAAATGACAAAACACTGGCAGATGAATGCAGGTGCTGCTATGCTGAGCTATTGATACAGAAATGTAAGAGTGTGTGAATGATGTACTAAGATAATATCAGCACTGCATGTGTCTTTTCCTCCATTTGTAAGTCACGGATTATTTAATTTTTTTGTACGTTTATTAATGTACAACAGTTTAAAGTTTGATAATTAAAATTTGTGTTCAAAATTTGCTTTAGTTGTTGACTCATAAAACTGGAATTCTCAAATCTGACAATCATGGTTATTAAATTCTCTAATTTAGTAAGTTCAGATCTCTTATTGAAAGAAACTTTGTAGATCCTCTTTCTCTTAAAATTAAAATGTAGTAGATTATTTTCTTATTGTGTTGATATGCTCAGTTCCCTATGAAATTTATGCTCATTCCTTTTATTTCAAGAATGAACCAGATGCAGAGCTCTAATCTGTAATTCGCTCCACCCCTCTCTGGACAGCTTCCCAGTTATTGCTGACTGGTTTGTGGTGTGATCTAACCTGCATCACCAAAACTGGTGATCTGATAAATGCAAGAAGAGTACCATTTGACTAATTGATTTGCTAAGCTGTTTAGCTATCCTTGGCGCTAATATTTGCCCTTTTCTTAATAAACTTACTTTGCAGTTTTCAGACGAACATTATGGCTATCTGATTTGCAGTTTTGAACTCTAATTGTTTAATACAATTAGAACTATGATCATATTTTTTTAATCTAATAGTTTTCTCTCTCTTTTTGAAAAGACAAGAGCACCTTTTATCATAACCCTTAATTTTATGTCTTCAAATTTATGTTTATCTCACCCTTGTCACATGTACCGATGTACAGAAGCAGACATGCATAATTATTGAAATGACCCAAGAAATTCTCGCAAGTTCACCACGATCCTATATACTGTTTCAATTTACATTACCTCCTTCGCACCTCATACATTCAAAGTGCTGTACCACTTATTTATACCCATATCATGAGCCAACACATACTGTGCATTTTGTAAGCTTGCTTTTGATGTTAAACAAGTATGGTTTTATTATCTCTACTATTGGGAAATTTATAAGGCCAAAAAGCGGGTCTGAATGATCAACATGTAGATTTTAGCTAATATTTCTTGTACTTTATAAGGCCCTTTTACTTTGTCTATTAGCATTTTAAGAACATAACTCATCTCTATATTATCTCTGAAAGTATAGAGACACTAGTGCAAAATGCATGGTGCACTCTAGTGCCTTGTTTACAAAGTAGTAATCCAGAGTGGAAGTAGTACCATACTTCCATTTTGGGAGGATGACACATTTTGTTGGAAAATTGGTAGTAACAGAGTAGACCACAGCTTCCTAGTACACAGGTTCATGCAACATCTGGTTTCATGCATGTATGCATCATGTCAATTTATGCACACAATTTAAGATTGGATATATAGCAGACTTCGCAGCTATGCGTACTTACAAATTTATTGGTCCATTGCGCGCATATGCATTTGAAGATTTGACTTTCATGCTCATACTTGAGTATTAAAGCAGAATGGATTAACAAGTGGATGGTGTTATGCATCTCTTCGTACAAGTGTTTGAGTGCAAATTCTATCAAAATTCTTGTGGGCGTGACAGCCAACATCTTTTATTGTAACACTTCTACTGATCCTAATAGATGTGTTTCATCCTAAAGAGACTTAAACATATATTACATGATAAATTAATACGTAAGTTGGTGTATACATATATTCATATGTGTATTTTGTTTAATGTATTTAAGACCAAGAACAATGTGTATCACTAGGACATTATATATGTAATTCTGCAGTAGGCAAGAATAAGCAATATTAAGCATCATGTATGTCCCTTTTGCTCGATGAATAGCACAATGTCTTGTGACAATTTGTAATATCCTGAATTTTCTTGTACCGCCTGATTAGTCATTCGCTATGTTGCACTAATACTACTTGGATAATCCAATTAATACTACTTGGATAATCCAATACTTGATGAATAAAAAATTATTACATATTCCTACATAGTAAAGGGTATTTGAATGTAGATGCACTTACATTATTTCTCCGTTTTGTGAATGAAGTATGATTGCTCACATGATAGTTCAGTTATATAACTTAGAAATATCTTTACATTCTTTAATTAATATGTTTTTAATGCCAATTGTCTTAAGCATGCATATTATAAGTAATTATATTAGTTCAAACAGCCACACAGACGCTTATGTAAGTTTATTATTGTCTTGTCCATGACTTACTTGATTGCGGACATTGAAGCTTTTATGGTATTATACATATATCTTCTCTCATACCTGTTTAGGAATTACCCAGGTCAGTTGAATTAAAAAAAAAAGATTCTGTAACCTTTGGAGTTAATTAGTTTTTGTGTAGTGAGTTTACTGCATAAGTGTCGGTCGAAGACCTGTATAAGTGATTAGACGATGATGGTAAATATTTTAGAATATCCATGTATACATTTATATAAGAACATATGGAAAGATAATATTACGTGCATATGAAAAATTGGTGAGTCCCCTATCTTCCCAATAATTATGGACAATGAATAAAAGGAAACCAAGAGAAGTAAAAAAAGGAAAGATACTTCAAGGCGTTTAAATAGGATTAAAAAGGAGAAGATCTGGTGGAAAAGGAAAAAAGAGGTGTTAGACGGCCGGAAGAGGGAAGAAAGGAAAGAAACAAGGATCGGGTCATCTTTTGAGGTAATCCACAAAACTGCCATACTTTCTTATGAAATTTGTGGCTAGATCGCGTTTATCGATTGAAGTTTGTCAATATTTTGATTTATGTCTCGATATTGTGTTTTGTCTCAATATTGGATTTTGCCTAAATATAGATTTATGTCCTTGTCCTTAAGATTTTAGATTTGGTTGTAAAAGGGCATAAAATATCCATTAACCCTCATCAAAACTTCAAAATTTTGATGTAGTGATACAGTTTAAAATGTCATATCAAATCAACGAGGTTTAGATCTATCCGGACTAACTACGCGGACTCGGAAAAAGTTACAGATCCACTTTGCTAGGATCCAGCCAGCAAAATAATGCAACATGTGTTAAGAGTAAATGTATTTCTTATCCGTCACCAAGAGTCCAAGACTTCGGAGCTTTAGTGTAATGGAGGGTCTCAAGAAAGAGGTCTTGCCAACACAGTGATCTTTATGCGTGATTTGAGCTCTATTGTAGACAGAAAATACATAAAGTTCCTTTACTTTTAACTCTTGTTCTACTATTTTAAAATTTTAGTTTAATCTTAATATTTTATTGAGCATTATTAATTAAGCCCTTGAGTTTCAAGGAAATTGTAAGAATCAATGATCTTTTTAGGGGAGAATTTTTTTAGGTTCCTAGATTCTTTTTGACACTTCCTCTTCTTGTAGTTCTCAGAGTTGGTCTATTGTTATTATTTTCTATAGTGATTTGGGAATTGAAAAGTATCATCTCAAAGGAAGCAGCAATTTTGTTGCGTACTTCGCAAGTTATATGGTTTGTTTTGTGAGTTGAAATTTTCTCCTTCAAATATAAAATGGCTTCAACTTTCAGCCTATATTATCACTTGTTTTACTTGGAATTTATTTGATTATCATTTATGATTAGAAGTGTTATGTCACTTATTATGATTATGATTTATAATTAGAACTGGTAACTTGCATTCCAAGTACATATCATCAGTCTTATTATCCTTTGGAAGTTATCTAACTTATGTAGAAATAATGAAATCATGCATTTCATAATCATTCATTTTCTGATTGTCATAGGACAAGGTCATATACACGAGCAGTGTATTATGAGTAATGTTACTAATGTATTATGAATTTTACGTTCTGAGACACATCTGGAGGTATATACTAAAGGAGGCATCATGACTTGTTCAAATAGCGCGAATCTCATGTCAATAATGCCAGTATTGCAGGTGTTGCATGTATGAGATTCAACTTTGTACTGCAGTTCCTATGTGATTATGTTGTGCAATGTCATTGGTAACCTTGCTGTGGGCTACCAATGTAGTTTCTGCCATACAATTTGCTTTTCAACCCATGCCAGCTGAGAAAAGTTACTTGTGACTCATAACTACGTTTCATTTTGAATGTACAGAAATAGAAATTCTATTGTGAAGCATCGTTTTTTGAAAGCACAATTTCAATGCAGTTTTGGTTTGGGAACTCGTACATAGATGCCATGGATTATACACTGATTAGTCGGGTTATGTCCAATTAACCCATGCCAGCTTAGAAAAGTTACTAGTGATTCATAACCACGTTTCACTTTGAATGTACAAAAATAGAAATTCTATTGTGAAGCATTGTTGTTTGAAAGCACAATTTCAATGCAGTTTTGGTGTGGGAACACCTAAGCACAATACATAGATGCCATGGATTATACACTGATTAGACAAGTTATTTCCAATTATGTAGAAACAAAACTTTTAATATATAGTGTTGAAAATCCCTAAAATCATGGAAATAGAAAATTTTGAAAAAAAATGATTCAAATTGTAGCTTACAAGCAATAGCATTAAGCCAATGATTGCCAAAGGATTGGAATCATTGGAGGAAGACTAATGGACTGAGGAGAGAGACTTGTCTGAGTATACAGGGAAAGATCATTAAAGAGAGAGTGGGACAAGAGGATTGGTGGTTGTAGCGAATGTGGAATTGTGGATATGGCGGAAGAATGGGAGAGAAGAGCGAGCGGGAGGCAGTGTTGGATACAATGATGAGAGAAGAGGAATTGCTGCCGTTGGAGCAGGAGGAGGAGGGAAAAATATATATATATATATATATATATATATATATATATATATATATATATATATATATATATATTATATATATATATATATATATATATATATATATATGAGAATAATGGAGGTGAGCTGGCAGCTCACCTCTCCCCATGAGCTGCAAGTATATGACATGTGAGCCCCACACCGATGTGACTAGTAGGGGGCTCACATGTCATACACTTGCAGTTCACGCGGGGAAGTGAGGTGCCAGCTCACCTCCATTATTCTCTCTCTCTCTCTCTCTCTCTCTCTCTCTCTCTCTATATATATATATATATATATATATATATATATATATATATATATATATATATATATATATATAATATATATACTTATATATATTATATATATATTATAGTTTGAGAGGGTGGGTGCCGTGTTTACTGAAGTAGCTTGATTTAATTTGGATACAGACATTTACTGGGAAACTGTCGATTTTTTTTGGAATGAAATTATTTTGAAGGAGGTCAAATATAAATCGGATGTGGAAATTTTATGATTTTTCTTTTTATTGGTTTTCGATGGAACTTCTGTACATATTGTGATTGTAGCATTTAATTCCTTTTAGAATGTTATATTGTTAGAAATACTAGAAACGCCACATAATTATTTAGTTCCTACATGGACGGGATTTGTGTCTTTACAGTATGTTCAGGAGATACTTGCCTATCTCGAAAATTTCAAAATCCCCTGTTGTGGAAACTATGAGATAATGACATGCAATTTGCACCGACAACGGTGTCGTTTCTGTGGGCTATTGCACACTTGTCTGAAATATTTGTGCTGCTAGACAAACTGAGACCTCTCTGTGTTATGCAGCACCCAGGCAACAGCTGCAATGTTCTTTAGATTCTGATGTCATCCTAACATTAAATACATCTCATAAGATCTATAAAAAAAAGGAATGAGGATTCAGCTTTAGGGGGAAAAAGGTAAGCAATTCCAGTTTCTAAATAACCCCTTGGGATCGGAATTGCGTCTCCTGACGTCAATCCCAGGATAGAATAAAGTTTTGTTGCAGGAAGTGACTGGAATCGAAAAGGCAAGGTGAGTTTATTGTAATCAATGACCAAAGGGTCCTATTTAGCAGTGTTGATAGCAAGTCCTAAAGATTTTCCTGAGGAAATTTCACTAATTATTTAATAATATTTTTCTCTTTTTATTTATTTATTTATTTTCATTTCAGAAAGACAAATGATGACGACTGAACAGGCTTCATCTTCAATGGGACTTAGGTTCCCTGGTAGGTCTTTAACATTCGCATAAGTCTCTACTTTTGCAGCTTTTTTTCTCCCATTGGTGTTGATAGTTGCTGCGGTAAGTGTCTTAAATAGTAAAATTAGATTGTATTTGTGTTGGTGAAAAAAGTGATTTTTTTAATGGGCATTGGAAGATTATCTTTTGTGTAGAGACCTTTAAGATCACTTATATCAATTATATTCATGGGCTTTCGTAACTTGATACTTTTAGCAACTGAAATCTGCCATGGTATTCTTGTTTATTTTCAACTTAACATGGCATTCCATTTTTTTCTTACAAAACAATTAATGGCCTTACATTTCTTGTATCATATATGTGCTTTTGGAATGAGTAGGAGGTTAAATAGTTGCTGGTTGGGTGTTAGATTCCACTTATATTTTGGTGGCTTATCTATGAGTGTTTTTAATAAATATCAGTAACCAATTTCCTTAATTTTGCTCCATTTCTATTCTGCGTGCATATAATCAAGAAAGTTGTTTGACAGAACATGCAGTGAAATAAGAACATGTTGTACAAAGTGACATTGTTTATGGTTTTAAAATTTAAAGTTCTTAGGAAAATTGTTTTTAAAAAGCTCAGTAACATCCTTCCCATTGTTATGCACTATGTCAAGTCGGTATACTTGAACATCTTCATCCTTTGGGGATTTCTAGTTCATGACTATACAAGGGTTACACTCATTATATGGCTCAAGTGTCTTTAGCTTAGAGCTTCTCTGAGTGAAGATTTGCCAATTTGTTAAATGGGTCTCAAAATTTATGATATTCATTTTGGTATAGATTTGTTATGGTTGAAACTCATGCCCAATACATTGCAGAGACTCTTCTAGAGAGCTAGAGTGGAAAGGATAGTTTGTATCATATTTTACTATTTATCTGTTGTTATTGCGTGCTTATAGCCTTAAATATTCTCCAGTCACTTTTGGACTAATATACTTTAATTTTCAGAGTATATACTTAGTCCTAGCAAATTCCCAGAAATGACTCAGGAAGAGAAGGAAGAATTTATTGAACAGCTCTGTCACAGCTCTGAAAAAGCACAAGAGAGACTTCGTTCCTTGAAAAGAAATGAGATAATAGAGCTCATCAATATTGAGAACGGAAGGGAGAGAAAATTTACCAGTATACCTAAGCGACTGCTTATAAATCACCTTTGTGGTATCATCTCTGATAAGATCAGTGAAAATGAAAATCATGCAGTTGCTTCTACTGATCTTGTTGCTCCATCCTCAACCCTGCCTTTACCTCCACTTAATGCTCCAACTTCGGTTAGAAGCAAAAGAAAGAGTTGCAACCCGTCTCCCCTGCCTTCGGTTAAATATTGTGATAACTCAGCCTGCAGGGCTGAAATGAAGTTAATGGATAATTTTTGCAAGCGGTGTTCATGTTACATGTGTAGCAACTATGATGAAAATAAGAATCCAAGTTTTTGGTTAGTATGTGAGTCGAAGACTAGTTCACAGGATAATACATGCGGCTTATCTTGTCATCTTGAGTGTGCCCTTAAGGATGAAAGGGAAGGCAAAGATTTAAAAAGAAGAGGCACAAAGCTAGATGGGAGCTACCAGTGTGGAAATTGTGGAAATGTGAATGATCTGATCAGGTAACTTCAGTATCTAGCCCTGAGCTCTCAGTTATTTTGAATTTGGTGTCTTGTCCACTTCTTTGAATATTTTGGCAGATGGACTGAAGTTCTTAGTAGTCTCAGAAGTCCTAAATATCAACCTGGATTCTTGTTTCATGCTAGTGCAGATTTTTTCCCTTTTAAGTCGTTATCCAACTAATAAAAAAGAAGCGGAAGGCCCTTTATTATCTTCACAGAACAAACAACCATGCTCCCGTCAGTTGTCTTACTGTGGTTCTGTCTTGAGCATGCATAGCCTTCTTACTGCCATGTGGTCTAGTAATCAATCATGTTTTATCCGAAAAGGGATAGAATGTTGTTCGACACGTTATACTTCAAAAGATCTGATGACGTCCTTTTATATGTTCCATAGTTTCGGGAAGGGTGCTCTGGAATGGTGCTCCCATGGCCAGATACCTTCTCTTGTTTCTTATTCATTTCCAGTTTAATTTAATTAATTGATCACCTTTGCATAGTAATAGTTACGAAGAAATTATTGGAAAACTACTCTACACTGGTGATTATCACATCGACTGGCTGTTTTCTTATTCAGCTTGAGACCATATTTGTTTTACTTCTATCCTCATTTCTGCTTTTAGATAACCTTCAGAGGGCTTTATTGTATATTTTTATTTATAATTATCTGTGTTCCCCTGCAGTTGTTGTAGAAAGTTGCTGATGGAGGCAAAGGATGTCCGAAGAGTGAATGATCTCTGCAGCAGGATCTACCTGAGCCACAAGATCCTCAGCTCAACTGAGAAGTACCTAAACCTCCACGAGGCTGTAGGCTCTATTAAGAGGAAGTTGGAGGATGAAGTTGGAGTACTAAACAACCTTCCATTCAATATGTCTCATTCACTAGTCCGGCGCCTTCCTGTTTATGATGAAGTCCTAACCCTTTGTTCTCATGCAATAAATTTATTGGACTCGCTGCCTCTCACACCTCCACGGTTCAATCACATTGAATTACAGCATTGTGAAGCTGGTGCAACAAGTGAGGCAATAAAACCCCAGAATAGAGAAGCTGAAGCAGCAAATGTCGGGACGGAGACCCAGAATTGTGAAGCTGAACCAACAAATGAGGCAATTGAACCTCAGAATTGTGAAGCTCAAGCAACTAATGAAAGTAACCCGGAAGTAGGTATCAGTGCTCAAGTTTCAGTGCTAAAAGATCAGAATTGTGAAGCTCAAGCAACTAATGAAAGTAACCCGGAACTAGGTATCAGTGCTCAAGTTTCAGTGCTAAAAGAAGACAAGTCTGAGAGGAAGAAAACAGTGATGATAGACTTGAATGAGTTGCCTGAGAACCAGAGAGAGAATGATAATTCAGCTGATGGGAAACTTGAGCATGGTGCACTGCAAACAGTGAAAAATGAAGAGAATTATATAGATACAGTGTTCAGGAAGACCGTAAATGCGATTAGAAAGTTGGAATGTGATGGGTATATAGAGAAAAACTTCAGGATGGAGTTTCTCACATGGCTCAGTATCCGGGCAACAATAAAGAATGCAATGCTAGTTGGTGTGTTTATTGACACATTTTCTGATGATCCTCATAGTCTTGCGGAGCAGTTAGTCCATACCTTTGGGGAGGAAGTTAGCAGCAAAAAACCTCGCAAGCAACTGTGAACTGATCGGAATGATGGGTATGTACCAAAGCATTTCTTAATGAAACTTTTGTTTAATAAATTATCTTTTAAATTCTCGGTAAATAGATTTCGAGTGAAATGATAGTAGCTTTTCATCATCCTATTGTTACATTCATATGCTTATCTGTTTTATCTATAATAGTTTATGATATTTTTTTGATGTGGCTTTTTTGATGAAACCGAAACCCCTTTCATCTAATGTAAAATTCTCACTGTTATAACAGTTGCTCGCGGGGTAATATATGACCTTTCCAAAAAAAGTGCAAAGAACTATGAACTTATTCGCTCAAAAAAGGAAAGAAAGAAATATGAGTTTACTAAACCAACGATTGTCTGATGCAGGAGCTTGAACTTCTTCCTCTTGTCTTTTGCTCCTTTGGATCCAAGGTGGAGGTTCAGATGTTCTTGGAGTTTATTTTCGGTTGCATTAGCTAGAATAAATTAGCTGCGTCATTAAGCTCTCAGACCATTTTCCTTGTGCAGGAGGGAGGTTTGTTTGGTGCTTATGTTTAAGCGTGGTTGTGTTGGACTCTTGTATAAAATTCACAACATCAAGTCAAGTTCTTTGATTACTTTAGTTGTCGGAGTAGAAGCTTTGAGTAGAACAGGTGCTTGCCTGGTTCTCCTTCTACATTTGACTTGATGTTTTGCTTTGCTTAAGTTCTGGTTATGTTCGTTTCAGTACTTTCTGGGACAAAGATGAATATTGATAAAATGCCCTTGCTTCTGGATTGCAGTTCACCGTATTGTCTTTTCGAGATTTTTTTTTTAATTTTCCAGATATTTAACAGTACGAAAAAAAAGGAAGATCCAATCTCAGTAGAGTAACCTTATATTTAGTCCCTAGAAATTTCTTTGATGAATAATATAGTTGCATATTTGGTAATTGATATGAAGAAAATGTGTGTGATTTTTTTAATGAATGATATCATTGCTACATCATTTATCACAAAGTATCATAAATTTTTTCATGATATATTGTCTTCGTTGATAATAGTATTTTATACATTCGGCATATACTTTCTATTGGTCCTAAAAACTTGAAGAGATTCAATTTTAATTTCTATCCAGAAACGATACCTCCACATTATTTATCAAAAGAAAAAGGAAATTCTACAATATGATGTTCCCATCGCAAACCGAAACATTTTCAACGTTAATCAACTTTTCACGGACGTGTTTCTATAAGAAAATCATTCGAAGGGCAGAAGACAACTACATCTTACGCGTTGCCTACCAATACACTTAGTTGTGCGAACATAAAGAGGTCACCCCCAGCTTCTGCTCATATCCTGAGGGGAAATTGGGGGGATGGGGGACATGTCCAATTACTATCAGCAGTTCAAAGGCTTAACAAGTTACGACACGACTGGGAAAAAGCAAGATGAAAATAATGAATATCAGCAACCAATAAGAGATTGAAAAGCAGAGGAACAGGGGGGGTAAGTACACATTATATACAGCACTCTCTCTCTCTGATTCTCCTACAAAAACAACAGCAGCAGGACTGGTAACAAAATTATACAGCAGTGCCTAGTAAACATTCCACTTACCTCACAGATATGCACAATCCCATGCACACACTGATAAGTGCAACAAGCAACTAAAGACTTCAAACAAACCCAGACTCTACTAAACATGTGACCATCATCTGCTACATGACAAAATGTATAGACTCCCCTACCTCAGATTTTGGACGGATAAATATAACAACTACGGCAACTATCTGACCATTCTCTCCCCCTCTTTTTTTTTTCCTTTTCTTTTTTTTTCCTTTTTGTTTTCCCTCCTTTTTTTACCCCTCCTTTTTATGCTGATGATCATGTTCAACTATCAGCTACCACCTTATTTGTAATCAAGGGAACAATGGCTTTTTTTCCTCCTATGGAACCCCTGCATCATAAAGATGATTACAGTCCAGTCCTCTCATATGCAGAATTAGCCAATGAAAGCTCGTACAGCTCACTAAGCATCCATTCCTCTCCGGTCTGACCTCCGAGCACAATGGCTCTCGTACCTCCAACCACACAAGTACTATGTCCCCACGCAAACCTTGGAGGTCGGCCAGGCACTTTCAGTATTCTCCATGTCGGCTTCTCCTCTGTTGGGTCCAATAAATAAAGCTGAGATGCAGAGTGAAGTCCAGCCACTGACCCACCAAAGATCAAGATCCTACCACCCGGCAAGCTCACAGCAACATGGTCAAGTCTTGGTGGTGGGCAGATACCAGCAGGGTTCCCAGCACCAGGCATCCCACTCCCAGTAACATATCTCCAACATGGCTCCTCCTCACTTAAGTCCAATGTGAACACATCACTTGATCGAAGACGGAGGGGTCCGCTCTTGGCAAGACCGCCAAACATCAGTATTTTCCGAGTGCCATAGACAGATAAGGAGTGGCCTAATCTTGAAGGAGGAGTCCATGAAACAGGTACCTCCCTCCAAATGGGTCTCTCCATTGTCAGATCCAATAAGAATGTGTCACTTAGAAGCACACCCGAATCTGCACACCCACCCGATACCACAAGCTTGGTACCGTCGAGGGTGCAAGAACTATGCCAAGATCTAGGGAGAGGAGGTGCTACTCCGGATATCTCACGCCAGGCTGGGTGTTTTGCATCAAGATCCAAGATGAAGACATCATTTAGTAAACCTTGTCTTCCACACCCACCAAATACCACTAACCATGATCCATTCAGGCAAGATAAGGTATGGCCCCACCGGCCTGGAGGTGGAGAACTCACCTTGACATGTCTCCACTCTGGAGTGCTAGAATTCAAATCAAGAACAAAGGTGTCGTTCATCGGTTGCATGTTGACGCCTTCACCACCGAAAAGAACAACACGATTTCCAACAGCACAGGCACTAAAATTGCAGCGAGATGGCTCCACAGCACCCCGGACTGTTACTTTTCTCCATGCTACAGCTTCAAGGGTGGTCAGCTCTCTAGCTAGCCTTCTCCAGCCTAGCCTTTTTGCTGCCGGCACAGCTTCTAAGGCACGAGTTGTCTCACTAGCCCATGCATTCTGGCAAACCATTTTCCAGAGGTCCTCATTCTTTGATAGCTGGTGAAGACGCTTGCACACTGAACCCACTGATGCTATATCTCTTGGGGCCAACCTCGAAAGAATTTTATGAGACAATACCTCATCGCTCAGTTGAAACATGCTACAAATTTCACGGCAAATATTTTCAGCATGCGCTACCATGACTGGCCTGTGAAATGCATCAGAAGTGAACCGAGTCGGAAGTTTTGTCTGATCCTTTGTGAAAGAACCGGGAGGTGGACCCAAATCAACATTTGCTTCAGTGAAGAATTGAATACCAAGAAAATGGGTTATTTCACCATCCCCGTATATAGGGGTCAGCTGCAGTCTGTTCATTAATGGAGAGCCATCCTTTCTAAAATTCAACAGATCACCCTGAAATGGTATGCCATTCTCAAGGCACTTTCTTATTTCAGAAACTTTTGTTGAGTCCACCAATGGATGCCGCCTCTGAGCAAATGGACCTCTACATTGCAAGAATCGACTGAAACAAGAAATTAACTCAAACTTCAGTTTTGAATTCAAATAATATTTTAAGAGAAAAGAATATGCCCCTGACAAGTTATGGTCGTTAAAGCAAGGGATTAATATTAAGAACATGTTCACAGAGAGAAAATATCATATGAAATATAATGATATGAACAAAGCCAACGAAACTGCGAGAAATGTGTTGATAACATTATCATACAACTTAAATCTGAAAGCTAAGTCTACTACATGAAAGCTTCCTGGCAAATATAAATAACAACAGTGACAAACAAACATCATCCGGAGGGTAAGCAATAGACTGAATTACTATTCATAATTCATTTTAATGACGCATAATATTTATTCTGAAGCAAATGACAGGCAAAATAAAGATTAGTTTCCTACAAGATCTATGGTGCAACTAAGAAAAAGAAACTCAAGTCTTCAATTTGGTAAGCATCTGCAGTTTATCTAGAATCGTAATTAAATGATCTGTTTATGTGGTTGCTTGGTAACAAAACATTCTGTTTGTATTGAACCACACCACATCAAGAGAATTTAAACCTAAACTAGGACAATAAAAAGGACAATGTCGTCCAAAAGAGACAAAGACGGAAGTCCTAAAAGCACATGTACTAGGGTGGACACCAAGAAACAAATAAATGCAAAATCCCAAAGGCTAACAAGTCCCATCAGAAACATATAATATCCATAATAACAGCATTGTATAGCTTTTGTGACTTCATTGTGCTATTTTGCAACGACAGATTACTTTTGTGTGTTTCTGCCAATCATACACTGCACGGCAGTAATAGGACAGTACAGTAGTAATAGAAGACACAATAACACATATATATTTCTTATAGATCCCTTTACATATATCACTATCAGAGCAACAGTAGAATTTATATCTGTTCCCAGTCACACTAAAATGATTCTGCTAAAACATTCTGGCTCAGGGATTTAAATATAAAAAGTTGGTCTCAATGTGTCCCATCAATATATTGCCTTAGAGATGCCACAAAGAAATAAGCTAGAGATTAAAGCAAGGTTAATATATTAATAGTTCTATAGCACATCAATTAAAATCTAATTTAACAAATTTCTAGATAAATATTAATAAGACGTACTAAGAAAAGAGAAAATCATTAGAAGAGAGTAAATATAGAAGAAATGAGAGTAATGAATGACACAAAGCATAGATTACAAATATAAAAAGAAGAAGAAGAACTAAAAATGAAAAAACACTAAAAAGATTCCAATCCCCAAAAAATGTGGTTTAAGCACCTTGTTGAAGTGTTGAATCATCACTTGTCTGGTCACTCTCTTAATAAAAAATTAAAAAAAATCTGAAGTCATTATTTGTGTTACTCAGTATGTCTCTGGCACCCCTATGCTTGGCTTTGATATGACATAAACATGGTTAACGTGGAAGATGAAGACAAATATTATGAGTACTATGTGGAAGAGGATTATATATCCGAAGATGATAACCTATATGATACTATGATGTTGGAGGATGATGATGAATAAACCTAAGTCTACAACATTCGCAGAATATGACTTATATTATTTTGTGATTTGTAGCAATGTGCTCATATGATATTGTGGACATGTCACATGTTAAAACTTGAAAGTTCAAACTTTACTGCTTAAATTACTTGTCAATTACTATTTCATTTAGATGATTTATGTCTCGACACTAGCTACTTTTAATAGTCTGTGAGACGTTAGGTTGTGATTCATCTGGCTTGTGAATTGTTGTAGTTTGTTAATGTTGAACCTTATCTGTATTTTTCTAAATATTTTGAAAATTTATCGCTTTGCTCCACTCCTTCGATCACCTTTTGGCGCCTCTTGCTTCAGACAACTTTCACCTTTCACCGTCTTGACTTTAAGAACACAACATCTTGACTTCGCCTGTTGCCTTTCAAAATGATGACTTGTATGATACTGATTGCCTTTTGCTTTAAGGAATGATTATTGAGATTCTTAATATGAGTAGTACATCGGGATGTGAGAAAATTTGGGGAAGTTAAGTCTGTTAGTAAAAATAGTTATTGCTAATATATCTACGCTGTTTGGTAGTTTGGCACATTATATTGGTTCCTTTTTTCCTCTAAATTTTCATCATATCCATACTAAGAAAAGGATTTCTTAGCTCTAGTAGCTCTCTACTTCAAGTTAACCCACTAATGCGCATTTGTAAGCGTTAAGCAATATGGGGCACGCACTCCAAGCACAAGGTGCTATTGCACACCGCAATATCTCCCCGCACCTAATGCAGGAGACACTCCTTATAAATTTGTATGCTTGATAATGCTCCGTTGTGTTTCGTGCTCTGCATTAGGCAAGTATGTGTCCTTTTTCTCCCCAGTTGACCCAATTGGATAAAACAATCTTCAATCCCTAATTCAGTTGCTTCTCTTTCTCCCCTTCTCCCTTTCTTCTTCCTCCTTTCTCCTTTTCTTTCTCAATTCTTTGTGCATAGACTTCATTGTTTCTAAAAAAATAAAGCCTAATTTTAATGGGGTACGCTCCTTGCTTGCACCTCCTACTTCTAGCAATCAGGGTTTTTTTAACGAGCTTATAAGTTATAGCTTATAACTATCTGATTACGATAGTGGGTCTAGTGTCAAGCTAACATATGCTCGAGGAAACAGTGCATTCGAGATCAATTTCATCCCGAAGCCTGACCATAGTCTTAAGCTAGATAACGCAGAAAGTTGCAGATATTTCAAGGCTCCGGCAGCCGACAACCTCATACCCAGAGATAATTTATCAAAACGTCGGCGGAAAACAAAGTGAGGGTCAGCTACATGAGCTCAACCAAGGTAAATTGAGGTCCATACATGAACCAGACAGTGGATATAAAAGTAGGAGAGACCACAAACGAAGGGGGAACGTAGCTTAAGTTAGGGTTAGGGTTGAGTCTACACAAAAATTGCTTGCGTGACGGACATTCGATTCGTAGCAATTTCATACAAAACGCTGCATCAGCATCATCGTCAAATCCGAAACCCTAACCAACCTAATCCATTAGAGAAAAAGAGAGAAGGGAAGAAGAAAAAAAAATACTCACCAGTTCCTTCCGAGGACCTCCTCAGCTCGATACCCCGTCCCCTTCTCAAACCCTTCGTTCACGTATATAATCGGCCGGTCAGGCTCGATCGCATCGGTAACAACAAGTCCGTACGACACCGGCACCGGAATCCCGGGGAAGAAACCCTCGTCGATCGAGAACTCCCCGCAGTCGCCGGCGCCGGTCGAGAATCCCTCGCTGGAGTCCTCGAGATCGCTGTCCCACTCCATGGACGGAAACCCTAGCCCTAGCCCTAGCCCTCGCCCATGAAAAGAAAAACGAGATCGATGGAAGGGGAGGAGAGAGAGAGAAAGAGAGAGGGAGACGGGACGAGTGGATGTGGAGGAGAGAGCTGGGTGTCGGAACGAGAGAAAATGAAGCCACGGACCGACCTACCGATTGCCTTATTAAAAAAAGTTTTTGCCTTTTTTTTCTCTTCTACCCGACCCGCTTTTTACTTACGGGTCGGGTTTCGGGTCAGGTTATCTATCCATCCGTCCGTCCGTCCGTCCATAAAAACCAGGAAAAGAAAAGCGGGGGAGAAAATAGTTGCCTCTTTCTTGCGGTTATGATAACCTTTCCCTCTCTTTCTCGCCCTTCCCTCCCCTCCCATTCCCTCTCATGTCCTCTCCTCACCTCCGTCCGTCGAATTCCGCCGTATCCGGCGGAAATATTCTCCGCGGAGGCAGAGCGCCGCCGTCCGCCTCCCCTTACCTCCGTCCTGAAGCACCGCCCCGTCCTCTTGAGGACCAACCGAGGCGCGGCGCCACGTGGATGTCCAGCGTCGTCGCTGGCGCCGGAAGGCTCATCTCTTACGTCTTCAAATCTGATAGCCCCTCGTCCTCCCATTCTTGCTCGTATTCGTGTGTTTTTTTTTTTTTTTTTTTGCTTTCAATTAGCATCTGTAATATAACTTATTTGTGATTAAATTACCTTGCAAATATGTGGTTGATAAAATAAAAATAAATAAAGCCTAAAGCATATAGAATTTCCGTGATTTTTTCTCGTGTGGCGTGCTCGGCATTATAAAGGTAATTAATCGTTGTTGGTTGTTTGTACTTCTTGTGTTCATCTGCCAAGAGAATGCTGATAGCTATGTTGCTCGAAAAAAGTAAGCTTGATTGCAATTTCTCTTCCGTAACAGATCTCCACCATACTGGATCAGTCTTGTTGTATATATGTTTTATGATAACCTCTCGTGATTAGTTGCTGGTCTCGTGCAGGTGGAGATGAGGATGTGGATGTGACTTTTAAAGAATGTGATGTACCAAAGCAGGTGTTCTAGTGATTTTTTTCAACTCACACGGTCCTCTTTAAGTTTCTTTTATGCTCCGGAGATGTCATAACTTTTGTTGTCGCTAAATCATCATAGTGGCAAGCGCTTTTTGTTTTTTGTTTCATCTTTTATTACAAAAGGAAACAAAAAAGAAGAAGGAAAAAGAAAAGGCTTGGTTGTCTGTTTTAATGATTTTTGGACTCTTGATGCATATGCAATCAGAGAGAGAGGATGTCCGAGCCAGTGAAGGATTGCAATGGAGCATCTGTAGCTATTATTTCAGAAGTTGAACCCAAACAGGCTATAGAGCAATTGCTTATGCAGGAGACCTTTTCAAGGTAGGTGAAGCTGTGATTACGGCTTTATTTTATTCCCTCTGCTTTCTTTTACACACACACGCACACGTGCGCGCGCACACACATGCGCCCGCACACACACACATATATTATTTGCATTCGGAGCAATGTTCTTTTGCCATAAAAATATCAAAAAATTTAGACATAATGGATTTTGACTCAAACTCTTCTTAAGACAATGATATGATCTTGTTTCTGGAAAACATTGTTCAGCTGGAGACTATAACTAAATAACGCCTTATCTTTTTCTAACTTCTTTTAAAGTTCATATCAAAAGAATAACCATCATCGATCATCAAAGTTTTTTCACATCAAAATGTGGGTAAAGCTGTTAAATACAATATGTTTTTTCACATAAAAATGTGGGTAAAGCTGTTAAATACAATATGTTATCTTTCTACTTCTTTTCTCTTCTACCCCTACTTCTTGATGTATATTTTATCTATTTTCTCTAACTAATAAATTATATAGGCATGTGCCCGGTTACTAAAAAAATTTAAATAAAACTATAAGTCAAACATGTTCCAGATGTGCCAAATTCCTTGTCATGAAAAAATAAGATAACTGTTAGACTTTGTCATAAGCGAAAAGGAAGGTTTTGAAGGGAAAGATACGGAGTTAAAGTTATCTCTACTAAGGAAAAAACCTTCTGGAGGCTGGATTTCTCCTACAAGTAAAGGGAGTTGAGGGAAGACTTTATTTATTTATTTAGTTATTCATTCACTTACTATGTCACACCAAATCTGTATCACAGTACCACCAATTTGTCTCTTGGCAGCCGGTTTATGGGAATGACCTGTCAGCTTATATTGTATATTTCATTATGTATACAGTTTTACCGTGTGAATTTAAATTTTATTGAAAAGATAAATGTACTTTTCTGCTTATATTGTGTTTTAGATGTCAATTGTCTGACTCTGACTGAGTTCTTTGTTTCTGTTTCCAGGGATGAAGGTGAAGAACTAATTAAGTTAGTCGAGTCACGAGTTGTGGAAGTTGTCAAGGATGAAATGCATAAGGAACCGGACAGGACCACAGACAATGTTGTGGCATCTCTGAGAACTTGGAAATATCTAAACCTATCGAGGAAACTACCAGAAGCAGTCTCAAATCCTTCTGGTAATCTAAATGCTAACTCTCCAGGATATCCTGCTTTCCAAGTTCCTGAAACTGAGTTACATAATTCAGCTGTTATAAAGGCAAAGAAATGGTTGGAGGATAAAAAGGTTGCTTCAAGCTCAAGAGTTGATTTTGACTGTAGAGCTTGCACTTTTGATACTAATATGCTTCAAAAAGTAAGTGCCTGTTTTTTCTCTCTTCTTTCATCTCTCAGATTGATGTGTTCTTCATGGCTCCTTTTGAATGTGGTGATAGATTATTGCTCATGGTGCACTCTGTTTGGGATTGGGAAATTCTTTTTTCCGTTTATCATGAACTCGGTAGCACTTTCTGCGCATTATCCTCAGTCATGAGGATTGCTTTGTGAAAACTGACCTTTAAATGATTCTAAACAGCATTACATATTATATTTTAGTGGTGATTACTAAGTCTTTGTCTGTTTTGTCGGTTGTTTCTGATTTAGATGTGTAATGCCAAAGGCATGCAGGTCATTTTCTTCTTTTACATTCTTTTGTTCGTGATTTTTCATAGCGTCTTAAGATGGATCGTGCAATGTTCTTTCTGGAATGATATGTGTTACTTTATTATGCCTCTAATAAGGTGTTGTACGACCATGCCAGTTGATGAGTGGGGAAGTTTACCTTATTGATTACGTCGCTTAAGCTCATAATCATTGAAAACTTTTTTGAAACTCATGCAAATCAATGGGCAATTTGTCTAATTATTCTTTCAACTAGGAAACACTCTAAAAAGGGTAAAGGCTGTCAGTTTGCTATTAGTAATGTCTTCATTCCTAGGTACGATAAAAGTTTAGCTATATAAAGTCACAGGAGATAGAGACCAGTTTCTTTCTTAAATCCTTTTTTAGGGGTGAATTCCTCTGCTTCTTCTTTCGCTTTCATACGTCTGCAGTTACAACCTAAAAATAGAGGGAGCAGATTGTAATTAGACAGCTTCAATATTCTCTGAATATCCAGATCGCAATTGTCCTTGTTAGTCAAAGAATGTGTGCAGACCACCGAAAGCACACAAAAGAAAGTTTTTTTTTGTCAAACTTCTCATGCCACCGAAAGAGCCTTTGGCTCTTTCGGCTTTGTCAAAATTCTCATGCCACCGGAAAATCAGAAGAGGATAGGTGAGCGGGTCCCAGAGCAAGAAAAAATTGTACGTGGGCCCCACCGCGGGCCCCACCACTAATAAAATATTAGTGCATAGTATTTTCCCAAACACTATAAATAGACCTCAAACTCTTAAGGAAAATCTCATCCCAGAAACAACTCCTCTTATAGAAGAACAAGAGAGAAAAGAGAGGCTTAGAGAAAAGTCTTTGTGAGAGAAAATTGTGAGCAATTTTCAGAGTGGGATTGAGTTGTGAGAAAAATTGAGAGTGTTGTAAAATTTCTCCCAAATAGTGAAAGATCTGCAGCAGCCCGTGGACGTAGGCAATTTTGTGCCGAACCACGTAAATCTTGCGTGTCCCCCAATTTTGCGCAATTTATTTTTCGCTTTCTCTCAAATCTGGCAATAGGGGAATCAGGGTAATTTCCCAACAACTGGTATCAGAGCTCTGGTTGTGACGTCTGTCAAATTTCTGCAAGGTTACTATTCACGTGAATAGTAAATTTCGTGAATAGTGGAATTTTGCCGGCGGTACTGACTTGTCGGCAGAGGTATCTTAATACAAGGTGGTTCGCAGAAATTGTCAGAAACGATCCAGAGGAAGTCAGATTCGAGTGGGAGCGATGGCTGCAGACGAAGGGAAGGTAAAAATTGAGAAGTTCGATGGTGCGGACTTCGGCTTTTGGAAGATGCAGATCGAAGACTATCTGTACCAGAAGAAGCTGTATCAACCTCTCTCGGGAAAGAAGCCAGATGATATGAAGGATGAAGAGTGGGCTCTCCTCGACAGACAAGCCCTTGGAGTTATCCGATTGACGCTATCCCGAAACGTTGCCTTCAACATAGCAAAGGAAAAGACCACGGCGGGTCTTATGGCGGCTCTCTGCAGCATGTACGAGAAGCCCTCTGCCTCAAACAAAGTTCACTTGATGAGGCGGCTGTTCAATTTGCGAATGACGGAAGGCGCATCGACAGCTCAACATCTCAATGAACTCAACATAGTCACAACCCAGTTGAGTTCAGTTGGGATTGAATTTGATGAAGAAGTACGAGCATTGATACTTCTTTCTTCTCTACCAGAAAGCTGGAACGCTACAGTCACGGCTGTGAGTAGCTCATCGGGAAGCAACAAGTTGAAGTTCGATGACGTTCGTGATCTGATTCTTAGTGAAGAAATTCGACGGAGAGAATCAGGTGAAGCTTCAACCTCCTCAGCTTTACACACGGAGTCTAGGGGAAGAACTTCAGAAAGAAGTTCAAATCACGGCAGATCAAAATCTAGAAGGAGCAAATCTAGATCAGGAAAGAAAGATTTCAACTGCTATAATTGTGACAAGAAGGGTCATTTCAAGAGGGAGTGCCGGGCACCGAAGAAAAATACCGGCGCACAGGAGTCTGCCAACGTGACCGAGGAAGGAGGTGATGCTATGATTCTAAGCGTCAACAGTCCAATTGAATCATGGATTCTTGATTCAGGGGCATCTTTCCACAGGTACATCTAGCAGATGATGAAACCTTGAAGATTGTTGGCAAGGGAGACATTCGATTAAAATTGCTAAATCAGACCACATGGAGGCTGCAAGGAGTAAGACATATTCCTGGTCTTAGAAGGAATTTGATCTCTGTGGGACAGCTTGATGGAGAGGGTTATTGTACAACCTTCTCGGGTCATGAATGGAAGATTACCAAAGGAGCACTCGTCATTGCTCGAGGTAAGAAGAATGGTACTCTCTATATAACCTCTAACTTAGAGAATATCATTGCAGTAACAGATGCAGATAAAAAATCAAACTTATGGCACCAAAGGCTTGGCCATATGAGCGAGAAAGGGATGAAGACACTTCTGTCAAAAGGGAAGCTACCGGATCTGAAGAATGTAGATGTCGGCCTATGCGAAGATTGCATCTTTGGCAAACAGAAGAAAGTCAGTTTTGCAAAGATTGGCAAGACACCCAAGACAGAAAAGTTAGAATTAATTCATACCGACGTATGGGGACCATCTCCAGTTTCATCTCTTGCAGGCTCACTGTACTATGTCACCTTCATCGATGATTCTACAAGGAAGGTGTGGGTTTATTTTCTGAAGAAGAAATCAGAAGTCTTTGATACCTTCAGAAAATGGAAGGCCATGGTGGAAAATGAAACTGGTTTGAAGATAAAGAAGTTGAGGTCAGACAATGGAGGAGAGTACAAAGACAGTAGATTCAAAGAGTTTTGCGCAAACAGCGGGATCAAGATGGAGAAAACAGTTCCCATGACACCGCAGCAGAATGGCGTAGCAGAGCGCATGAACAGAACTTTGAATGAACGTGCCAGAAGCATAAGGTTACATGCCGGCTTGCCCAAGTTCCTATGGGCTGAAGCTATCAATACCGCAGCCTACCTAATCAACCGTGGACCCTCAGTTCCCTTGGATGGTGGAATACCGGAAGAAGCTTGGAGCAAAAAAGAGGTAAACCTTTCACATTTAAGAATTTTTGGTTGTATCTCTTATGTACACATAGATTCTGCTGAAAGAAGTAAACTTGATGCCAAATCTAACAAATGTGTTTTTGTTGGTTATGGTGGTGATGAGTTTGGTTACCGATTTTGGGATTATGAAAATCGGAAGATCATCAGAAGCAGAGATGTCATATTCAATGAGAATGTGATGTACAAAGACAGATCAACTGCAGAATCAAGTAGCTCCAGTACAAAAGCTGAAACAAAGGAATTTGCTGAATTTGAGGAGATTTCTGAAAATGATGTTCAAACAAGCCCTGAAGCAGTTCAAGAAGAACCAAGCACGCCAGAAGTGAGACGCTCCTCCAGAATTCCTAAGCCAACCCAGCGTTATTCGCCTTCTTTGCACTATCTGTTGCTGACTGACAGTGGTGAACCGGAGTGTTATGACGAAGCAATACAGGTGAAGGATTCAGTCAAGTGGGAGTCTGCTATGCAAGATGAGATGGACTCGCTCATGTCAAATCAGACATGGGACTTAGCTGAATTACCACAAGGTAAGAAAGCTCTTCATAACAAATGGATTTACAGGATCAAAGAAGAACATGATGGGAACAAACGCTACAAGGCAAGGTTGGTTGTCAAAGGCTTTCAGCAAAAGGAAGGTATCGACTACAATGAAATTTTTTCTCCGGTTGTGAAACTAACTACAATCAGATTAGTGTTGAAAATTGTAGCTGCTGAGAATTTACATCTTGAGCAGTTAGATGTAAAAACAGCTTTCCTTCATGGTGATTTGGAGGAGGAGATCTATATGAAGCAACCAGAAGGCTTCATGAAGGCAGGCAAGGAAAATCTAGTATGCAGGTTGAAAAAGAGCTTGTATGGATTGAAACAAGCTCCCAGACAGTGGTACAAGAAGTTTGACAACTTCATGGGCAGCAACGGTTTCACTAGATGCCAAGCAGATCATTGTTGCTATATCAAGAGGTTTGACAATAGCTTCATTATTTTATTGTTATACGTTGATGACATGCTCGTTGCAGGATCAGATCTGCAAGAGATTATAAATTTGAAGCAGAAATTGTCAAAACAGTTCGCGATGAAAGATCTTGGTGCTGCAAAACAGATTCTTGGAATGAGGATCAAGAGAGACACGAAGTCTAGAATCTTGATGTTATCACAGGCTGAGTACATCAACAAAGTACTCTCCAGGTTCAACATGCAAGATGCAAAACCAGTGGGTACACCTTTAGGTGTTCATTTCAGACTTTCTAAAGAACAGTCATCGAAGACAGATGAAGAGCGTGCACACATGGCGAATGTCCCGTACGCCTCAGCAATTGGAAGTCTAATGTATAAGAGCGTGCACACATGGCGAAGGTCCCGTACGCCTCAGCAATTGGAAGTCTGATGTATGCCATGGTCTGTACAAGACCGGATATTGCTCAAGCAGTGGGAGCTGTTAGCAGGTACATGAATGATCCGGGCAAGGTACACTGGGAAGCAGTCAAATGGATCCTCAGATATCTACGAGGCACTACAGGTAAAGCACTTTGTTTCAAAGGTGGAGATACAATACTAACAGGCTATGTAGATGCTGATCTAGCAGGAAATGTTGATATCAGAAAGAGCACTACAGGGTATGTATATACTCTAGGAGGTACTGCAGTGAGTTGGGCTTCTCAACTGCAGAAGATAGTTGCTCTCTCCACAACTGAAGCAGAATATGTCGCTGTTACAGAAGCCAGCAAGGAAATGGTGTGGCTTCAAAATTTCTTGGATGAATTAGGCAAGAAACAAGAAGACAATGTCTTATACTGCGACAGTCAAAGTGCTATTCATCTAGCGAAGAATCCGTCTTTCCATTCCAGAACGAAGCACATACAGATGCGGTATCATTTTATCCGGTCACTTCTGGAAGATGGAATTTTGAAGCTTGAAAAGATCAGTGGAGCTCAAAATCCGGCAGACATGCTGACAAAGACGGTGACTATTGACAAACTGAAGCTGTGTTCAGCTTCAGTTGGCCTGCAATAGTATGAAGACCGGGAAGATCTGCTGCATAGATCGAGATGTGAAGACAGATTAAAATCAGTCTTCAAGTGGGAGATTGTTAGTCAAAGAATGTGTGCAGACCACCGAAAGCACACAAAAGAAAGTTTTTTTTGTCAAACTTCTCATGCCACCGAAAGAGGCTTTGTCAAAATTCTCATGCCACCGGAAAATCAGAAGAGGATAGGTGAGCGGGTCCCAGAGCAAGAAAAAATTGTACGTGGGCCCCACCGCGGGCCCCACCACTAATAAAATATTAGTGCATAGTATTTTTCCAAACACTATAAATAGACCTCAAACTCTTAAGGAAAATCTCATCCCAGAAACAACTCCTCTTATAGAAGAACAAGAGAGAGAAAAGAGAGGCTTAGAGAAAAGTCTTTGTGAGAGAAAATTATGAGCAATTTTCAGAGTGGGATTGAGTTGTGAGAAAAATTGAGAGTGTTGTAAAATTTCTCCCAAATAGTGAAAGATCTGCAGCAGCCCGTGGACGTAGGCAATTTTGTGCCGAACCACGTAAATCTTGCGTGTCCCCCAATTTTGCGCAATTTATTTTTCGCTTTCTCTCAAATCTGGCAATAGGGGAATCAGGGTAATTTCCCAACAGTCCTCTGATATTTCTGTAGATTAAAATGCTAATACTTGATACCAATATCTTACCTGCAAAAGTGTGTTAATGTAAGCTGGCAACCCAACCATGCAACTTCTATAATGCTAGTTTAACGTTGATATTCAATGGCATATGCAGGATTTTGGAGGTGAAGAAGGTTCGCCTGTAGACTTGGCTAAATCATACATGCAATCAGTGTCTCCATGGAGATCATCTTTGAGAAGTATCAGGTTCGAGAAAACACCATGTACTGGAATGCACCTTTACAATGATGAAGCACCTTCCACAACTCCTAATTACTCAATGTCGTCATCCAAGGTACCCCATATAACAATTATTCTCATGTCTCAGAACAGAAGTTTGACAAAAAAAATGTATGTGAAATTACATAGTTTACTGTTATGAACAGCTGACAATAGTCAGAAGTCAGAACCTTATAGCAATGCATAATTACATGACATAATTGATCAAAACAGTTTAACTCCCTTGATTACTCGTTAGCATTTCATGACTGCATAACATCATTGCTGCTTGCTTCTATTATATTTTTTCTTTAGTTTAGCACTGTTAGGTTGTGTCCTTACCCAATTTGATGATAACTGACATGAGATTATTGCCTAAACAGGCTATTCTTCTGACCCTGAGCCCTTGAGTTCTCTAGTTTGTCAACAGAATTTGTATATCACTATATGAGATAATTCAAGTTAGGCCATCATTTTAGATGCTGATCATGCATGTGTATGCAAGAGTGCGTGTATGTATGTGCATTCACATGCACATATGTGCATTGTGGTTCTTGGCAACAGCATCATGTACTTTTAGCTTTTCTCTTTACTCCAGAAGCAAAATTCTGTTATTCTATAAATATACTCAAGCTTGTAATAGTTGGTGGCACAGTAATCAGAGGCAAGAAAATATTTCTTTGAAGCTCATCCTTTAACTAGCACGATGACATAAATGTATCATATTCTTTAATGATATTTGTTTGATTCATTTTCCCTAACTCCTAAGCAGGGCTTGAAGAGGGACCATCCTTCCTGTGGACTGCATGATTTGGTTGATGAAAGCCGAAGAGTACGGCTGAAATCAACAGATGGTGCCTCAGACAATTCCAGTTTTAAACTGATTAATTCATCAGAAAGAAATTCAAAAGATGAAGCTTGCATAACCTCATATGCAGCTGAGAAACACATTCATCACAATTCAAGTAAGTATGCTGCTTCATTATCTTTATATGCGTCTGCTGATTTTCTATACACTGGGTTACCTGATGAAAGAACTGGTGAAGTAAATTGTCCTATAGTAACGGGTAACATCATGCATGCCAACTTGTTTTAGACAATGAGGGACCTGTTGATGAAGTACAATTAATGCGTGAAACTCCATTATCTGGCACGTCCCCAAGTGTTGTAATTGCGGAGCAAGCAACTATTGGGAATGCATCACTTGCCAGTTTGCTTTCGAGAGGTAGGTCATCAGTAGGAATTGGTCCTGCTTTTCCCCATTCAGAAGAGAAACAGGTAAATATGATGTTGCTTCAGTTGGTTACCCAAAAATATGTTGGAAGCATATTAACTGATGCATAAGTGGTTATCTTATGTGACTGAAGGATGTCGAAGAGCATTGCCAGGTCAAAGTGCAGCTTGACAGTTTATCTGGCCCTTGTACTACTCCCACCCTTGCACCCACAACTAAGGAGCATGCTGGTAATTGCTCACTCAAGAAGTCTGTTTTGCATCAGATAAAGTTTAGACGTGAAGTTTATTGAACTAATGATTAGTCCCTTTAGATGCTTTTGCTCAGAAAATCATTTCAATGCTATCAGCATTTATCAATTAGTTATTGGCATTTTTATTCAGATGATCACTCAGAAGCATTTTTAAATTCGGAAACAATGTGCAACTAGTATACATTCACCGTGTGGTTTCTCATGGGATGTATTGTTTGCATGGTGACGATGAACAAAATCTAGATTATCCGTAATGACTGGGTTGACGCCCTGTTTTTATTCATCATAACTTGAAGCCACAAGTAGATTGTTAATCTGTTAGGAATAATTAGACATAATCATGGCGAAAAGGTTTTGCATTTATTATTGTTCTTCTTCTTCTTCTTTCATAGAAATATTGTGAATCTCTGAGCCACTTTTAATCATTCTATGATATGTTTTCCTCATGATATGCTTTAGGCTTGATGGAGCAAGATAGAATTGATACGATACAAGATGGAGCCGTGCAAAAGCAAGAGAAGAAAGATCAGATTCAAGATGAATCAAATAGATTGAGAATTTCGGCCGATGGGTAAAATATATTTTAATTGAACAACATGTCATTTTCTATTGAACAATATTGAAATTTAATCTGACAGAAGACACTTTTTTTTTATTTAGACCATCAGCAGGATTAAGCACAGGCATAAATGTTGCACTCGAGGAAGATCGTAGTGCAGCCAACTTCAGCAATGAAGAAGGAACATTTGAGCTTCCAAGCACGTATAATACTAAAGTTCCTGCAGCTAAAACAACCAAGAGCAAAACTAGGGCTTCATCTGGCTCTCGCGGTCGTGCAAAAATGAAATCAGTCAAGGATCCACTGTGGAAGCCTGAACCAAGCGTGAGCCGGGGAAGAGGGAGAAAGTCAGTTCCAGGTGCAAGGAGAGGGAGGGGGGTGTAAATTATACCATTTGATAGTGTAGATAGTTTCTGAGTAATAATCAAAATATTAGTGAAACCATCAGCATTCAGTATTAGAGAAGTTAAAAATGGGGGTTAGAATATGAGGGCCACACTGTACTATATGGGATGATCAAATTGCACAAGGTTTGGTGTCTAATCTTGTTATGATGTAATATTTACTTGAATGATGTGTAACACTAGATCATCTAATTATTACACTAGATCATTTGGCTACCATGAATCAGAGTTATAATTAATTATGCTTGCTGAGTGGTTGAACATCTACAATCAAAAAACAAAATACATAAAGCTTAGGGCCCGTTTGGATGGGGTATTTTGCCCCGAAAATTAGGAGGGAAGCTGCCAAAAAGCTGTCATTTTGGCAAATCTTCTCTCTCTCTCAACAATTTCTCGCTCTAAAACCTTTAATTTCTACAACAACAACTTGATTTCTTCAACATCTTCTTCCACCTTGTCAGATCTCCACTCAAAGGAACCGCAATCGTTAGTCCTCCAATTTGGGCAGCCTAGACATTATCTCTCTGGTTTACTTGCAGAATTAGATACCTATGTAATAGATCACAAATCATTAACGCATCTTCTGTCTTCCATGGGTTTCAATGAAGAAACCAACTCCCTAAAAATCTTAGATAAAAAATATTTTTTTCTAAAATTAGAAAAAAAAAACAACAACAAAGAAGGCATAAATCTTAATTTTGAAGGAACTTTTTTTTTGAAAAAAAAGACTCTGAAACCGTGTTTGTGCTCGATCTTAAGAGGACAGTCGGAGAACAAAAAAAAAGAAAATGAGAGATCTATGATTAGTGCTGAATATATTGAAAGAGGTCATAAATTGAATTTTTAATAAGTAAAAGGGCACTTTGGTCTTTTTAGTCACGTGCATTGCACATGCCAGATTAGACTTAACAGTGTTAAGTATAGGGGTTTTCTGTAAAAGTTCATTGGGGTTCAGTGCAAAATGCTGAAAGTTCATGAGGGTTTAGTGTAATTTACCCTTTTTTATTTATGAATCAAGCATGTGTATACAATCATCATTATCGTGTGTGTGTGGTACAGTTAGGACCAAAGCTAAAATCCCCTCTCGATTCCTTCCATGAACGAGAGGTCCACAAATTGAACGAGCAAACCTTTAAACAGTTAGGATCGTCTCAAGTCCCTATTTTGTCAAACCTTTAAACAGTTAGGACCAAAGCTAAAATCCCCTCTCGATTCCTTCCATGAACGAGAGGTCCACAAATTGAACGATCAAACCTTTAAACAGTTAGGATCGTCTCAAGTCCCCATTTGGTCAAACCTTTAAACAGTTAGGACCAAAACCAAAATCCCCTCTCGATTCGTTCCATGAACGAGAGGTCCACAAATTGAACGATCAAACCTTTAAACAGTTAGGATCGTCTCAAATTCCCATCTTGGTCAAACCTTTAAACAGGTAGGACCAAAGCCAAAATCTCCTCTCGGTTCGTTCCATGAACGAGAGGTCCACAAATTGAACGATCAAACCTTTAAACAGTTAGGATCGTCTCAAAACCTCTCTCTCTCTCTCTCTCTCTATATATATATATATATATATATATATATATATATATATATAGAGAGAGAGAGAGAGAGAGAGAGAGAAACTTATGTCAACTTAAGTGGACGTCCACTAAGTTTCTTAGTCATTAATGATCACTTGATTGAGCTACATTGTGGATGATCCGTTTTGTTGAACTTGATTGTATTTTTTTATTTTTCAAGGGCATTTTGTAATATTTCATTCTTATCATGGATCTGTTTGTAGTTTTCTAACTATTCAGCATGTTGTTTGTAATCTTTGGACTTAAGCGGGGTTATCTGTAACTTGCATACTTTTCAAGGGGTTGTTTGTAGTTTTTAGAAAATTTTTCAGAGATTTATTCGTGATCATAGTATTTTATCCAGTGTTTTGTTGTAATTTTTTGAAATTTAATGGGCTTTTTGAAATTTACAGATTTTCCATGAGCCAATTTGTAATTTTCACATTGAGCTCTTAGTAGTTTTTTTAAAGGCTGTTCTCTAATTCTAAAAAAAAATTTGCAGCAAAAGAATTTTAAAAGTGAGGGGCTAATCTGCATATAGAGATGATTTGAGTACTATGTAAGCGAAAAATCCTTTTTAAAGTAAAATCCTACAGTAACGTTGTTATGGGAGTTAAGTTTTGCTAATTAGTTTTTTTAATGTTTGTGTTGGATTCAAAATTTTCAAATGTGTTTAGCGTTCTTCTGATTTTTCCTTGAATTATATTTGATTATTTAGATCGAGAGAGGTGCTATCAGCTGGGTTTTTTTTTTTTTTATGGATCCTGATCTATGTCGACGATAGTTTCTCGTTTTTTTCGTACTGTTACGGGTTGATGCGAACTTTATAAGTTGTTTTGATCATGAAATGCGTGTGAGATCTTTATTTACAAATAGCATAAAGATTGATTTTTTTTTTTTGACGGATCTTTAGATCGAGCTTTTTGGGGTTGATCATGTGGAATCCCCTTTCCTGGGTGATGGTATTGGCAATCATGGCCATTGCCTTGGCCAACGATGGTGAGAAGCCCCCGGACTGATCAATCTTCATCAACTCCGCCATCAGTTTCCTTGAAGAAAACAACGCTGGTAACGATGGCTCCGAAGACCAAGGTGCACCTGAAGCTCGTTGCTATCACTTTTAATCTGATTCTAAAACTGCTGCCGCGCTAATTAAGTTAGCTCTATGGATGTAGTAGGGGGTCCTCAGAGAAGGACGCTGGAGCGGGCGAGGCGCGGCAGTTCTGGTACCTGGAGACGTCACCAGCATCGAGTTGGGGAGACATTGCCTTCTTCAGATGCTCGCCTTCTTCAGAGCGACCTGGAGTCTTGTTGGTGTCTGCATTCCTTGTTGCTCAGCTTGTAAGATTGTATTTCCCATGTTTGCTGGAAAATATCATTTTTTTCCTGACAAACGCATTTCCACCATTGGAACCTATCAACTTTTGGATTGAAAAAAAAGCAGCAGCCTAAATCGATAATAATGTATCAACAAGGAACTCTAAAAAAATTAGTTTTGTGCAGGTTGCAACACTCATAGCTGTCTATGCTGACTGGGGTTTTGCGCACACCAAGGGTATAGGCTGGGGATGGGCTGGAGTCATCTGGCTATACGGTGGTGTTACCTTCTTTCCTCTTGACTGTTTCAAATTCGCTATCCCGTATGTCCTAAGTGGAAAGGCATGGGACAACCTTCTCGAGAACAAGGTAAACATTACATTATTTTCTTTTTAATCGTAGTTGGTGGCCCAATTGAACCTCGTCTGACACTGTATGTATCATGCATGGTCTACTTTAAAACTTGCGGACCTCTTTCACTACCAAGGAGGACTATGGTAGAGAGGAAAGGGTAGTGCAGTGGGCTGTGGCACAGAGGACACTTCATGGACTCCAACCCACTGAAGTCACCAACCCCTTTACTGACCAGAACAACTATAGGGAATTATCTGAGATTGCTGAGCAGGCCAAAGCGAGCAGAGGTCGCAAGGTTCGTCATCCGTTCTCTCTTAGTCAGACTCTTTTCCCTCCCTTATTGGTTCATTGATAATGCTTTCAGAACTTTCGTGCCCAAACTTTCACTATTTCTAAATGCTTGATCATGTGTTCTTTTGGTCAGGCTTCGTGAGCTGCACACTCTCAAGGGTCATATGGAATCAGTGGTAAAGTTGAAGGGTATCGACATTTGCACCATCCAACAGCATTACACAGTGTAAAAAGAACAAACATTTGTAGAAATTTAGTCTAACTGGACATTGTTAGGGTTTGAAGGGGGGATGCCTGCTCATAAGAACGCAGAGGATGAAGAAATACTTCTTTATTTTCTCTACTGTTATACCCGCCCGCTTCACACAGCAATTCTTTTCACCCCCTTATTCCATGATCTGTGGTAAACGCTTACTTAGTTTAACATAGCTGTGCAGGATGTATATAAAATAATGCAGACCTGCTGCTATCCATGTCAATTTTCCTTTTTTTTCCTTCCCATTCTTGTGCATTACTTGTTAATTTTTCTAGTTAATTGTGACCTATCAAATAATATAATGCGAACATGTTGAAATATTACATGCTATTTGTGCATATATTTGCAATCAGAAATTATGTTATTGCTAAACTTAGCAGATATCTTGCCTTTGCCTTTCTTTCTGTTTTTTGCTGAGGATGTTCATTAGATCCTGTGATTGTGTTCCGATATCAAGACATAAGTTGGTTTGAATGATGTCCGAATTGATGAATCCTTTCTGTGCTTTTGCAATCGTGTAAATTAAAGATAAACCCCTTCTATTTAGAAGTTGAAATTGCTCTGTGCTAATGCATTTCGTGCCATCAGTTTACACGACTGTATCCACGGAAACTTGGTTGGCAACGTTATTTTGCTGAAATAAACTACTTCAAATAAAACATACCTACATTTCCCTTTGTCAGGATGTTAGGCCAGTATTCATTAAATTGATACAGCAAAAAAAAAACATTTGTTAACAGGTGGAGTAAGGTATCAACACATTTTGGCCAGCCAACCTCCCCCTGTTGTGCGCGGCGGAAGCTTTCTAGGGCAACACGAACAATAACTTGAACTAAACCACAAACAATATGCAAACCACAATCACAGCAAGAACACACAATTTACGTGGTTCGGCAAGTTGCCTACGTCCACGGGGCAAGGAGGGGGGCTTCTTTCTACTAGAAATCAAGAGAATACAAATAGGGTTACAAATCTCTCAGACCAAACCCTAAAACAAAGCTCTAGATCTCTCAAAGCTCTCTCACAATTGGATGCAATGATTCTCTCTTTCTGGCTGCTCAAATTCGTCCCACTCTGCTCTAAACAAACAGGTTTAGGTATATATAGAACTTACAAAACGAACCGGGTCGAAAACCTGAAAGCCCAGCCGTCCGGTCGACCGACCAGCTCCCAGCGGAAAACCCAAAACTCCAGAGAACCCCTCGGTCGACCGCACCGATCGACCGAAACACCTGCGGTCGCACAGTAAGCTTTGTGCACGAATGCGGTCGACCGGACCGGTCGACCGCCGCCTGGTTTGCCTGATTCTTCTGAGTTTCTGTAATTTCTTTAATTCTCCACCTCGGCGAATGTTTCCACCAAAAACTGAGCCGACACCAAATCATCCAATAGTTCCTCAACAAGTCCAGGAACAATACTCGAGCTGAAACACGATCTCCCCCCATCTTGATCAACTGATCAAACCGGCTGCATCTAAAGACTGCCTACGTATCCTCTTGCCCAAGGAATCAAGCCGAACGTAGTTCACCCAAATGGCCGCCAACGGCCTCAGCACTGAAGGATGTTCAACAACTTCAAACAATGACCAAATTTCACTCCTGAAACAACTTTGGTCAACATATCTGCAGGGTTGTCATTTGTGTGGACCTTCTCCAATATGACATCTCCATCATCCAAGACGTCCCGTACAAAGTGGAATCTGACGTCGATGTGCTTCGTGCGAGCATGATAAACCTGGTTCTTTACCAAACAGATAGCCGACATACTATCACAATATATCCGAATAGTCTCCTGAGCAATCCCCAAGTCTTCCAATAATCCACGCAACCATAAAGCCTCCTTACTTTCTTCAGTAACTGCCATATACTCTGCCTCTGTAGTAGAGAGAGTCACTGTGGACTGAAGCGTGCAACGCCAACATACAGGTGCACCTGCCAATGTAAAAGCATAACCTGACGTAGACCGGCGTTTGTCAAGATCTCCAGCATAATCTGAATCCACATATCCAATACAGTCATGCCCATCCTTCTCATCCTTCTGAAATACTAAACCAACATCCACGGTGCCTCGAACATACCGTAGAATCCACTTCACGGCCTCCCAGTGACCCTTCCCGGGGTCATGCATGTATCTCGATACCATGCTCACGGCCTGTGACAAATCTGGCCTCGTACACACCATCGCATACATCAAGCTACCTACTGCACTGGCATATGGGACCTTCGACATATAATCTCTGTCCTCAACTGAAACAGGTGACATCAACGCTGAAAGCTTGAAGTGGGGAGCCAATGGTGTGCTAACTGCTTTTGCATTGCCATCAAAGCTGAATTTCTTCAACATCTTCTGCAGGTAGCTCTTCTGTGTAAGCTTCAAACTCCCTCTCACCCTGTCTCTTTCGATCTCCATACCCAATATCTTCTTTGCCTCTCCAAGATCCTTCATCTCAAACTCGGATGATAACTCCTCTTTCAGCTTTAGAATAGCTGAAGAATTCCTGGAAGCAATAAGCATATCATCAACATATAAAAGCAAATATATGAGCTCACCATCCTGTAGCTTGTGCATATAAACACATGGGTCATATGGGCTCCTCGTGTACCCTCGGCCAATCATAAAGCCGTCGAATCTCTTATACCACTGTCTTGGTGACTGCTTCAAACCATAAAGAGACTTCTTCAGCTTACAAACCAAATTTTCCTTTCCTGCAGCTTTGAAACCCTGTGGTTGTGTCATGTAGATCTCCTCATCTAAATCACCGTGTAGAAAGGCTGTCTTCACATCCATCTGGACCAAATCCAAATCCAACTGTGCCACCAACGCCAATAAAATCCGAATCGACGAATGCTTCACAACGGGTGAAAATACTTCGTTGTAATCAATGCCCTCAAGCTGTGCATATCCCTTAGCAACTAATCTGGCTTTGAACCGAATGTCCCCAATAGAAGATCCCTCCTTCTTCGCATATACCCACTTGCAACCAATAGCTTTCTTACCCTTAGGTAGATGTGCAAGTGTCCAAGTGTCGTTCTTCTGAAGAGACCGCATCTCCTCCTCCATAGCTTCCCTCCACCTGATCGAATCGGGGCTAGACTCTGCCTCCCTGAATGTGGCTGGAACCATATCATCAACGACCTCCACTGATAATGCATATGCGACCATGACATCATTATACCTAGCTGGCCGACGAATCTCTCTCCTCGGTCTATCTGCTGCAATGGTCCTCTGAACATGACCCTATTCCTGAGTCCCATGATCTACTGTATCCTGTATCTGCCCATCTGTTTTCTCATCTCCTCCCAGTGTCACCTCTGTAGGAGCCTCAATAGATACAGTGTTCTCTGGAGTGGGTGGAGTCACATCATCCTCCACCTGCTACGATATCTCTCCTGTCTGGTCTCCCTCCACCTGCTGAGGGGTTTGAGGCCTCATCATGTACGCCTCGTCAAATGTGACATCTCTGCTAATAACTATCTTCTTGTCCTGTGGATCCCATAACTTGAAGCCTTTGACTCCATCCCTAAATCCCACAAAGACTGCTTTCCTCGCTCTCGGATTTAATTTGCCATCACTGACATGATAATAAGCTGGACACCCGAATATCCGAAGCGACTCATAGTCAATAGCCTCCGAACCAAACCAACGCTCCAAAGGAGTCTTCCCGTCTATCGCAGTGCACGGCAACCTGTTCACAAGATGGCTCGCATAAACCAACGCCTCGGCCCAAAAAGATCTAGGCAATCCACTCTGCGTCATCATACACCGCACCTTCTCCAGCAAGGTACGGTTCAATCTCTCAGCCACCCCGTTCTGTTGCGGTGTCTCTCGAACTGTGAAGTGTCTTCTAATGCCGTGATCCCGGCAAAACTGCAGAAACGGATCACTCTTGTACTCTCCACCGTTATCTGAACGTAGAGTCTTTACCTTTCTACCTGTCTGCAGCTCCATTTTCTTTTTTTACTCTACAAAAATATCCAGGACCTGATGTTTATGCTTCATCGGGTATACCCAATTCTTCCTGGAATAATCATCAATGAAAGTGACAAAATAGTTGGCCCCACCAAGAGATGTGTTCTTGGAAGGACCCCAAACGTCCGTGTGAATATAATCCAATGTACCTTGGGTGTTATGAACAGCGGTGCCGAACTTCACTCTAGTCTTCTTCCCAAGTACACAATGCTCACACAATTCCATCTTGCAGGTCTTAGCACCTTTCAATAGCCCCTGTTTAGCCAATGACTGTAGGGACTTATCTCCTGTGTGTCCAAGTCTCATGTGCCATAAGGTGGTAGTGTCCTCCTCTGTAGTGATAGAAGCTGCCAGACCCCTGTAACTGTCTTGCCCTTCAAGTAGTATAGGTAGTTTTCCCTGACACCTCGCATCACCACCATAGAACCCTTCGTGACCTTCACTGTAGCATCCTCTAAGATCACTCGATATCCTGCTGCCTCCAAAGTCCCAAGAGAAATAATGTTCTTCGTCAACTGCGGCACGAACCTCACTTCCTTCAATTCCCTCACTACACCATCATGCATCCTGATCCGGACTGAACCAATACCACCAATAGGGCATACGTGATCATTACCCATAAACACGACATCCCCTCTTTCCAGCTCCTCAAAGCTAGAAAACCACTCCCTCTTAGGACAGATGTGATATGTAGCTCCCGAATCCATCATCCACTCCGTGGAATCCGCATAGCAAACCGACGGTAAAGCAGGGCATGAATAGCCTGAAGAATCTGAATCTGAATGCTCACCAATAGCTTTTGCAACATTCACTTCTGAAGCTTGTGCAGCTTTCCCCTTATTCTTTCCGGCTTTTTCTTTCCACTTTGGGCAGTCAATCTTCCAATGTCCTTCTTCTTTACAATACCGACATTGATTTCTACCAACACTCTTATAGGCACTCCTATTCTTTGACTTTGAGCGGTTAAACTGACGACGGTTTGGATCTCGGCCTCGAACTGCTAACGCATCTCCCGATGCCTTCTCGGAGGGTTCACCATCACTCTTCCTCAACTCATAGTTCACCAAAGCTGAGGTTACCTCCTTGTAGCTAACTGTAGTTCTTCCATTGATCATAGTGAGAACGAACGTACCATAATCATCTTCGGGCAACGAACACAGAAGTAGCATCGCCTTGTCTTCATCCTCAACTATAATATCAACATTGGCCATATCTGAAAGTAGCTTAGTGAAATTGTTGACATGCTCCCTGATGGAAACCCCTCTCTTCATCTTGAACTGGTAAAATCTCTTCTTCAAGTGAAGCCGATTCTCAATGCTCTTCGTAAGATATTTCTCATTGAGTGTTTCCCACATCTTCTTCGCCGACGTCTCGTTCATAACATCATAAATAAGATCCGGCGTCAAGCATGACCTAATAACACCACAAGCTCTACTGTTCATCTTTCTCCAAACCTTATCCTCCAACTCAGCGGGTTTCTCTTTTAACTCAAGAGTCTCCTCCAAATTCTGTGCATCCAAAGCATCCATCACCTGACACCTCCACAATCCAAAATTGATCTTGCCATCGAACTTCGGAACATCAATTTTCGTGTTATTGATGCTCAGACTCTGTATCGCCTTTGTTAGAGACGAACCTGACGTGCTTGCATCTCCCATGTTGTCGATCTAGCTCTGATACCAATTGTTGTGCGCGGCGGAAGCTTTTTAGGGAAACACGAACAATAACTTGAACTAAACCACAAACAATATGCAAACCACAATCACAGCAAGAACACACAATTTACGTGGTTCGGTAAGTTGCCTACGTCCACGGGGCAAGGAGGGGGGGCTTCTTTCTACTAGAAATCAAGAGAATACAAATAGGGTTACAAATCTCTCAGACCAAACCCTAAAACAAAGCTCTAGATCTCTCAAAGCTCTCTCACAATTGGATGCAATGATTCTCTCTTTCTGACTGCTCAAATTTGTCCCACTCTGCCCTAAACAAACAGGTTTAGGTATATATAAAACTTACAAAACGAACCGGGTCGAAAACCTGAAAGCCCAGCCCAAAACAGCGTCGATCGACCGGCACGGTCGACCGCGATCAATTTCGGTCGACCGGTCCGGTACATCAAATGAGGTGATTTTCTGCAAACTCAGACGCATCCATGTATATGTTTGATGTCAGCTATCTTTTTTTATAGGCAAAAAATAAAACCCAAGGAGGGAAAAAAAAGAGGAAGAAAACTTCCAAGGATACATTACACAGGATGTTACGTGTCTACGTTTGTTGTCAGTATATCTTTGTTATAATAACAGGAAGGAGCTTGTGCTACTGCTATCTTTTCTTTTACTTGTTCTCGTACCGTGTCGTGTTATACCTTTTGAATGAAGCCTGGGAGGCTTGTCCAATAAGACCTTTTGCCTTTCTTGTTGAACCTTGTCTTGATAACTTGGCAAGAGCTGCTTCAAGTGAAGAAATCTCTCCAGAAAACGTTTATCTGAAGTGGTACATATAATATAGAGTGGTATTAATAAGTTTAAAAGGTAATTTCATATTCAGGGATGGATCATATTAGTTTTCTATAGGACAAAATGCTACGTTCAACAGGAGCTTGCATGATGTCACAACGGCAGCTTGTTTGGAGGACTCGTTCCTTAACAACAAATAGCTAGTATGGGAGCACTAGTTTTTTACTGACAAAAGAAGAAATGGTACAACGTAAGAGGTGTATTTTATTTCTCTCTTCCTTTTGGAAAGAAGTTAGATATCTGATTCATTAAAGTTGATGTCTATGCATTTGACATCTTTACATGAGTACACAACTAAACATAATAAAGATTTCATGTTTATTCATGGTTTTCTAGTTCTTGATCAATATGACTTTTATTTTACTTATTGCATTGTCACTGAAAATACCCAGCATATATTGTTCGTAGTTTTCTAATTCTCAATCGAGTTTATGTCATTTTTTAGTGACTATCTGTCAGTTTTATCATGTCATTCAAGGTGCTCATACATACCACTATACCAGAACATTAATTCGAGATATTTTCTAGCATCTCACATCCTTCCATATCCTATGCTTCTACAAAATTGTTATAGTCAATAATGGATACAACATAATTTTTGACTATGCTGGAGTCATGAATCTCCTGGTTGTGTATATACATATCTAATTTCCTGCTCTTGCAGAGGATGGTATATATTAGAATTATGTGAAAGTGAAGGTGGAATGACTTCATTGGCACTCAAAGCAAAACATGAGAGATCCTTTTCACCGTTTGGAGAATATCTTTCCCTTTGTTTTATCCCAGTTCTACAGTCGCCTCAATGTCTTTTGTCTCTTGGATATGAAGATTAAACTGTGCAGGCAGGTAAATATTCCTGAATTTGAATTAGTTATATCAGCAACAAAACCTTTATCCAAACTTTTGATGTTGGTTTTATGAATCCTTTCTTCCAATTCTTCAAGCATTATTTCCATGATTAAGTTATAACCTATCATTTCTCTTTTAATTGCTTCCATCCGGATTCATTTAGTTCTTGTCTATCAATATGTTCACATTGCTTCTACTACCTGGCTCACTTATTGTTTTCCATCATGATTGTCTAAACTATCTCAATTGCTCCCACTTCAATTTTCATAAACTGGAGCAAACTCCAATAATCTGAGTTCTTGTGGATGCATTCATTTATTATTTTCTCTTGTTGTATTTTCCCTCATCCACTCATGATTCTCATTTGTGTCACATTCTTTTTTTGGATATGTTGTTTCTTAATTGTCCAACATTATGATTCAAAAGCTCATTCATTTTGTAGTTATGTTCAAGTAAATTCTTAAATTTGTTTCCCTAACCATTACACCAAAACTCCAAAGTTATGTTGAGGATCAAGGATTATAGTTTTATATTAATTCTAACATGCCCTCGCAGGTTGAGCGCCCTTTTTTGGGTCAAAAACTGGATTCACATAGCGGCGTCAATTTTTAGAAAATCCACATTTAATTCATGGCCGGTGGGATTTGAACCTGGGTTGCTCTGACCATCTTAAATTTAGTTTCCTTAACTATTACACCAAAACTCCGAAGTTATGTTGAGGATCAAGGATTATAGTTTTATATTAATTCTAACACAAATGATTAGACCTTTTTACATTCTTTCCATTTTTAGATAATTTGCACAAGCTAGAAATTTAATACATAAAATTCAGAATGCATGAATATTATTATATTTGAATTACAGTAAATAATTGTGGATCGTCATATATGAATATTGACAGTGTATGAGCATATATAGTTGTAATCTCTTACGTTAAACCCTATATCATGTTAATGTGTTATCAAACTCTTTGGTTAGAATCTATTTGATAAGCTGACCTGAATCATTATATAAAAAGAAACGGTTGGAGGGAAAAGTTTATTGAGATAGGTTGTGTGGAGGTTGAAACCCTGCAGTAAGCACTTATCCTATTTTTGTTTGTCAAGCATGCCGTTCCTGTTGGATAAGTAAATTATATACATTAATGTATGCATCTGGTTCTTGAACTTCATGGGTACAGAAGCCGCAAGACTAGTTGCAACCAAATCCATTCTAACTGATGGATGAACATGATTTGAGTATCTGCAGTTTTATTACAATAGATTCTTTATGAAGTATGTCAATGCATTCCTGTGTGAAAGCATTATCTGCAAAGATCCTGTTCCAGCTAGCTAGCTACTTGGATGAATCCCATGATCAGCTGCTCCTCTCAGTACCTTCCAAATCTCAATCAACCTATCAACAACTTAAAATGCCATAATAATCTCACAATAAAAACCATGAGAACCGATCACCACCTTGAACCAAATCATTATAGCTTCCAAAAAAATAAAAAAAACTTTCAATAATTTTTAACTTAATTTATGAGAAATTCTGGTTGATGACATGATTATAGTGATCAAGGTAGGTTAACTGTTTCCAACAATCGTATGCTTGCATCAGCAAATCTAGGCCAGCGGCTGACCCTCAGTGCCCTCCAAGAGTGGGTATGAGAAAAAATAATTGTTTGTTTACATCTACTGTGTTATTTATTTGCTCAATTCAAGGCTTAATATTAGCAATTGGCTTGGATGAGGAAACGCATAATACGGGAAAATCTGATATCAGATGCTGAGGTTCGTAGGTGGTATCTCGAAGAGAGAAATTCTGTAACTGTGAGTCTGTGAGAACCAAGTTCTTGTGTTTGTGCTTTTCCTTTGGGTTTAGCTATGCTTTCAACCTTGAAATTGATAGATGGGGAGATTTGAGTCCTAATTTGAGACTGACTGAAAGAGCAGAGAATCACTTGCAACTCCTCGCCAGTGATAAATATAAACCAATTAGTTATGAGTTTTAATTGAGTCTGTATCTGCTTTTCTTTTCTTTTTAAGTGAGGAAACTCGTGTTAATATAAATCATTTCGTTATTGGCATATTAACGTAACAAAATGGAATAGTTCCGCTCCTACCTTTTTTTGTACAAAAAAATAAAAACAAAGTCATGGACTGGTGGAGAGCAATCAAACTACATTGGAGAGGTTCTTCTTATTAATGGATTGTTTTTGAGAAATAGGTGCATCTTTTGCGCGCTTCTAGGATCCAAACCTTGCTGTCCTCTTTATTGGCCACCCTCCTTTACCATTTTTTCCCCTTGTGGTGAGAACTGTATATTATACCTGAGTGGGAGCTACCACAAATTTTTTTTTGCTTGTTCTGCATGTATTTTCTTACATAAACTGAATTCAGAAAGATGATTATGATTAAATACTGAATAGATTATCTGGATAAGGATCATCTTGTGTAGAGACACATTAGAAAATTCTTGATATAATTTCATATTATCTCCCTCTTTATTCTCCTTTTGCTTAATGATTCCAACCCATAATAGCTTGATGATTTCAGTCTTTATGATTCTTCAAATTCTGTTGGTCATGATTTGGCCTATAGTAGAGCTCCAAAGAAAGGGAGCTGCCACATTAATTAATTAATTTGTAACACAACATTGTCATCAAATCCATGCTCTAGATTATACATATTGTATGTTTACATGTATATGTTGATGTTGATTATTGTAGCTAGTTCATCATTCTACAATGATTGTAGGACATTAACAATGATTGAATGTATCCCAAATTGATGCAATATAGAACAACGCAAACAATATAATACAGATAGTATGTTTATTATATACAATTGTTTGATGGGAGTTGACATAGCTAGTTACAATGATTGCAATCAATTTGACATTGCTCTTTCATTATGTCATGCAATTCAATTTCACTGCTCGCTCATACTTTTAAAATTGTCAAGTATCGTCGGAGAAACGAGGGAACAAGCACCTCTTTCTCCTTAAACCTTAGTTATAACACTGTTGATTATATTATCGTTTCTTAAGAATGGAATGGAACCAGGGTCCTTATGAAAGCTCCATTACCATTGACTTTTCACGTGGATAGAGCCCCCAAAGAAAGCATCTCGCAAGGCACCTGCCAGTGATTGCATCGACTCCGTGGATACTGCAGGCAAATCATCTTGTATCCTTTGTTTTTTGGTGCATGATCTTCTCCATCAATCTTGCCATTGCCACCCCCACTCAAACTATAAGGATTATGTGGGAATTCCCTTCTGTACCCAACTTGCCTTCAATTAAAAAATATGCTTGTTTGTGTGTGTGCGCGCGCACGCCTTCAATTAAAAAATATGAGTTTTTTGTGTGTGTGTGTGTTTCATCACCTTTTATTTATAAAGTGAAGGCATTCATTTCAGAATAGCGTTTATCGTTTTGATTGTATGGAGAAAAGTAGTATGTGTGCATAGGCTTGATCAAGGAGAGGTTAAGTTTGAAATAGATGAATGTTGGTTAGTTGGTGTTGTGAGAAGAGTGAAGTGGCATTGAGAGGGACTTTGGTGGTTAGTTTAGATTGTGATGGCATTTATAGGGAGTTTTGGTGTTTTGTTTCCCTAGGGCACATGGTCTTTCTGTTAGGTTGTGGGGAGAGCTCAAGTGTGCATGCATGTGCTACCATGTGCTTCACTCTCCACCCAAATTCCTGTTTTGGCACACCTAACCAGTTTGAAGGAGCCTGTAACAAGAGCCCTTTCTAAGGGAGGGCAGCCCCAGCTGAGGTTTAGCTCTTGGGCCCTTTTGCTCCCCCTTATGACCACTGCCCTCATATTTTTATTTGTTTTTTCCCCTCTCTGCCTGCAAGAAGATTTCAGAGTAGCTCCAAATCTTTCCCTCTCCACCCCTCAATTATTTTGTATATGTGCTGGCTCCCATAGATCAAAGGACTTTCATTAACATTCTTTTTAGGAGAACATTTGCGTGAAAGCTTAAAGCATATTGAGAACTTGGGTTTGTCATATCGTCAATATAAGCATATTCTTACTCGAAAAAACAGTGAGGCCAAACTTCTCTTCTCTCCACTAGTACAGCCAGCGCTGAGTTTTATAGCAAAGGTAGGGAGAGAGCTATTTGAACCTTCTTATTAGTTTCCTTTCATTGTTCACACCTATTTACATTATATGCAGGACTAGATAACCGAGCAACGTTGTCGTTTGCTATTCTATTCTATCATATTAGAAGTAGGAGAATCAAGTCTAATGTTAATCTCTGGTTCCTGTACAGCTGTACTTCAATCTTTATAGCAAGTCCCCTGTATCTTCTTCATTGTTCTTGCATGCAGCAATGAATGCTTTAAACTAGTCAAGATGATAGCAATATATATATTTTTAATGATTAAAATAAGCGGCATTGCTCGTCTCTCCTACAGTTTATCAAGCAGCTCGTATGTCTCCTGTAGTGCTATGTCTTTTGTACTGTTTTTGATTTTTGAATTAAGACCTCTTCTTTCATGATACGGTGCTTACAGTAGTCTTTGGTTATCACAATGGAGGAAGCACAGAGAAGCAAGCGGAGGCGTGTCTACTCCTTTGATCCAGATGCTATAACATACACCAACTCCTCTCAGAGGTACTTAAGTTATCTTCTCCCTGATCTTCTTAGAGCTGTAACCAATAAAACCAAGACTACACAGGTTGAAACGATTGTGAGATTTGATGTAGACCTGGCCCTGTTATTATCCACCGATGACTTCAAATGTTGCTGTGCTCTAAAACACAATCTCTATGAAAGTTCCAACACTAATAAGCTTCACTTATCTTCAAAATGCAGCACTGAGAATGAGGGCAACACTCATTTTGACATACTCAAGAGGTTTGAAGGTCTTCAGACATTTCCAGCTATACATAGGCCTGTTATAGTTGCTCGACAAAGGATCTCAGAGAAGGGGACTGTGGGAGGAGAGAAGGAGCTGGCTTGCTGCATCAGGAAACTGCAAAAGATTTTGCCTGGTGGAAATGATATGGGTATTTCTGAGCTGCTCTCTGAAGTGGAGAGCTATGTGGTTTGCTTAAAGTTGCAGGTGTATGTTCTCAGGTCTCTTGTTGATGCACAATCATAGAAGTTGCTTTGTTCAGCATCTACTTTGGTTTCAGCATGGAATAAAGCATGTGGGAGAGATGTTTGTTTCGTTGATGTTTATTACCTCTGGAGTTAAGCATGTAGATAGAATGAGGAAGAAGTTTCAGATTGTTGCTATCTTAATACAAGTTTGTGGGTACTTTTTCAAAAATATTTTGGGCTCGAAAATGTTTACTTTGTTGAGTTGAGAGGAGCGGCGGTGGACACTAAAAAATATTTCAGTACTCTCAAACACAAATACTCTCTCTCTAGTACAAAATTCTTTTACAACACACTATTATTTCACTCTCTCTCTCTCTCTCTTTGCTACTGGGATGATCTCAAACAAACACTTGGAGAGTTATTTATAACATTGGTTTATGAGTATGTAATAATACTATTAGGGTTAGGTGATTACTGTAGCTAGGTAAGTGGGGGGTAGGTAAGTGAAGCTGCTGACTTTTAACACTCCCCCCTCAGCACCGACTTCTCCATTCATGAGTCTAAGCTAACTTTGAAGTACTTAGTGCTTTGGTGAATATGTCAGCTATTTGTTCGTTTGTCCCGATTGGCTTCATTACGATCTCCTCCTAAAGAACGTTCTCTCAAAGAAAGTGATGATAAACTTCGATGTGCTTTGCTTTGTCCTAGCATGAAAACTGGATTACCTACCAATCGTATTGCAGACTGATTATCACAATGTATGTCCTTGTTGGGTGTATATATGAGAAGATTGCAAATATACTTGTAAAATCATGTTGGGTGTTTCTATCAGGATCTTAGTTCAAAACAGTGTATGTATTTTATTTTGTTGTTCTGGATACAGCCTAAGTATGTATACTTTATGAATTAATCTGTATTAACTTCGTGTTGTATTTGTTACAGTAGTATATATATTTTTTCATAGTTGGTTCATTATTTAATCATGTTTAATTATTGCATTCTAGAAGTGCAAATTCGTGTTTTTTTAGACTTTGATGCTGTATATAGTACTTCCCGGGTTAACTCCCAAAAACCTTGATTAGTATACTTAATTGATTTGCTGCGTTCTGTTTTGAAAAGGTTTAAGGTTATGATTGGTGCTTATATTTATTTGCCTCTTCTTCTGCGTTTGACTCTTGTGTTTGACTTCTACTGGTGGATAGGTTCGTGAAAGTGAGGCTCTTGTTTCTTGCGCTTGTGATTTAGAGTTGGGACTTTTTGAGTTCCAATCTATTTGTTAGAGCTTCTTAAGCTCAGATATTTCTTAAACTTTTCCACCTAATTTGAGGAAGCCATGAAATGAAACCTACCAAGTACTAGGAACAAATTAGCTGAGGGGCGAAATGTGAGTATTTCAGGCTCACTTAAAGTTCAACATGCTCAGATGTCTAATAAAATTACAATGGTTATGCAGTCAATAGCAGCCCTCGAGTCGGCCAAAGCCCACAAAATTGTTTGGGACAAAGTTTGGCCCATGAAATGTCTGACAACAATATTCCAAAGCCAGACTAACAAGCTTTGGGTTCAATCAATGGGCAGCCCAATCTATCTCGCGTCTGAGAAAGCGGAAGCTCTCGCGGCCCAGTAGACTCTCAAGAGGAACGGGCCTTAGCTTTTGAAACTTTTGGAGCGGCCTTCTGACGATCGGACCACTTGTCGGGATCTCGCGTACATTGCCGTAGTCGTACTGGAGGGGGGGGGGGGAAAAATTGCCGTAGTCGTACTGGAGGGGGGGGGGGAAAAAGTAAAAAAATAATGTTCAAAACTAGATGAACATATAGTTCCAATTATTATAAAATAGAGAAACGAGCGCAAAAGACAAAAGTTAAGTAGACTAAAAAGTCAGAATCTAAAGCTGAAATGTATCTGATCAATCTGACTCGCAGTAATCGCAACATAAAACCGGAGGTAAAGCAAATGGCCGGCCATGAAGTACTGTAGTCGGCCCCCCTAGCCTAGCCTACGTACAAATGCTCTCTCGATCAATTTTTTGTAGATCAATTTAAATTAAGCCTCAGTGGCCCAGATCATCATCGACTGTTCAGCCAATGAGTATGATCTCAAGTATTTGAATAGCTTTACGCGTCACGCCGAAAAATAAAGATGACACGCCACTCGATCACCAAGGTTTGGGGATTGAGATCGATCCTAGAATTAATATATGGTCCCCTTGTGGGTTACCGACCCCAAAGGTAGCCACATCAACCACCGGCTTAACTTGTACGTACGCTCCCTCGGTTTGAGAAATTAAGAGAAGGCTCATAGGGATTGGTGGCAACAAGTCAAGTGATGAGGTTTGCTCTCATGAGCGCCTCATCAACAGTATATTGCTGATATACGGGAGCATGGTCGCATGTTGTGCTCGTAATCGAATCTATTCTTCTACGAGGAGCGCTATTTACGAAGGAGCAGCTAAGCTACCGTGCTGTCTGAACGGTGGATGATGGACCAGGGTTGGATCGGAGGTAATTAGGAGAATCCTATATTATATATTGGATATACGCTGTAGCAGTGTTCGACGTTGGCACCGCAAATCGAAAAGAGCTGGGGGAGCCATCCCCGGTACAGTGCAGACTGGGAGAGAGCTTGTTCCTTTTGACTACTACAAATTAAAGCCCTTCGCTCTCCATTCTATGTAGTACAGAAATGGGGGGTGGATTATTGAGTGGACTTGATGTGATGTATGGATCTGCACTGTTAATTAGGGGCTAGCTAGGGCCCTATATCATCACTCACTCGCTCGCTACACGAATGAATAGCTAGCTAGCCCCCAGCTCTTGTGGATATTACCTTGTTTCTTTTTTACTGTTTAAGGGTGTGCTCTTTGATCCTGCCTGCGGTACGGTAAACTTCAAATCTAGAAATTGTCTCTACACCCTGAATTATCTTCAAAATGCTCAGTGCCCATGTCGATCACCAGCCATATATTTAATCTTCGATCTACTTATTACGTACACAATCAAAGATTAACTAGTTAAGTTATATGTCACTCCATTAAATGTCATAAATCAAGATCACTTGGTATTTTCTCTAAAAGATAATGCCCGGCCAATTTAATTTGCTTGCTGGTGTACGATATGAATGTAAGATATATGCATCCCTTTATACAATAGAATTTTTAGTATGCTCAAGTCTGCCGACCAAATATAAAGAGCTATACGATAGATAGGATAGTTTTTTTTAAAAAAAAAACCGATCGATTATTCAAAGAATTCTTTTCTTCTTGTTATTTTCTCAGTTGATATTACTATTTTTGTGAAACCACCTAAAAGGTTTCATTCAAAAGGCTGTAGTAACACGGGGGGCAAAAATGAACAATATCAAGATACAGTAGTCAGGATGAAAAATCTCAGTTTCACCTTGACTTGACTGTCAGATGAATTTAAAAAACGACATCGTTGAATAGAATTAGCTCAAGTTTTGATCTCATAACAAAAAAGCTCCACACTAAAAGAGGCTTAATTAGAGCTATATATAACAGTAACACCCCCGCAGTTATCAAAGTTAAGTTAAGTTTTTCTAGCTTTTTTAAGCATTGATTATTATTTGAAGAGAATTATAATTTCCTCCTCCTCTTTCAGTCCCCTCAATAGTACATCCATCACATCAACCCTCTGACAAGGAATACATGCAAAAAGCCAAGAAAGTAGATACAATGAGATTATAACCAATCACAACTCCCATTAAAACCTTGAAACCCTATTTAAACCCTAAACCCCCCCTCCCCTCCCCTGTGTTTGTTGTGTAGACGCTGACCCAATGGGAGTGGAAGAAGAATCCCACCCTCTCGCATTGCTTTCACCATCTCACCACTCCCACAAATTAAAGCAACCTCCCTTGTACAGTCTCTCTCTCTCTCTCTCTCTCTGTACCAACAAACAGCAACAAGAGCTCTTTTTCTCTCTCTCTCTCTCTCATGCCCTTTTTTACCCCTAAAATATCACAATGCTCTTTCGATCTAATAGCCGAAACCAGGAAAAGCTGGAAGCTCAAAAATCCCACTTCCATTTCTAGCTACCTATAGTTACTCTCCCTCTCTCTCTGTCCCCCCATTTCCCTCTCTCTTTGCTTAATTTGCTCTATAATAATAGCAAACATGATGAACAGGCTCCCCTCTTCTTCTTCTTCTTCGTCCTCGGTCGACCCCTACTCCATCTTCCCCTTTGCCAGCTCCTTTGACAACTGGAACGCCCAACTCAACTACAGTACCCACACCCACCAAGGCTTTGACGGGTCCCACCACCACCACCCTCACCCTCCTCCTCCTCCTCCTCACCATTCGCTGGCGCCCCTCCCCTTCTACCCCCCTCACTTGGGCTCAGACTACTTCATCAAGAGGGAGGACCATGGGAATATGGGCGGCAGGCCCATTGGGCTCAATCTGGGCCACAGGACTTACTTCTCCTCTGGCGACGGGCTTGCTATAGATCGCAGGCTGATCGTGGGCCGGGCCCACCACCACCACCACCAGCCCCCTAGGTGTCAAGCGGAGGGGTGCAAGGCTGATCTCTCTGGGGCCAAGCATTATCACAGGAGGCATAAGGTCTGCGAGTTCCATTCGAAGGCTGCCGTGGTCGTTGCTGGGGGATTGCAGCAGAGGTTTTGTCAGCAGTGCAGCAGGTGAGAGCAGCTTGCTAGCACGCCTATGTTTCCACTAATAAATTAAATATCCCTGGCAAAAAAAAATTCCATGCCACCGTTTCGGAATTGGATGCGATGATTTTAATAAATTTCCATTGCTTTTGTTTCTGTTCTGGGGTTCTAGTACAACACGCAGCGTCTGAATTGGGTTAGGGTTTAACATGTCCATATATATTTCCACTAAATTTATGATTCAATTAAGCCTTCCACATAATCGCATTGTTAATTTGATCCAATTCTACGCTGAGAGAGAGAGAGAGAGAGAGAGAGAGAGAGAGTGCTTTCTAAATTATAATTAACCATCTATATATATATATCATTTAGTGTGTATGATTATGACTTGCCTAGCTAAGAGTGCAAGGCAATAATTGACACAATTCGCTCCACAGTATTAATTGCTAACCGTGTAAGAAATGAAATGTTCCTTCGACTGTATATTATGGTTTGGGAATGATTGCGGATGTGAAGAACATATGTGGTGCGTGTGAGAGGGAAATAGAAAGGGCTGCTACTACTAAAAGTACCCAGCCTATTTTTTTTCTCTATATTCCTGATCAGTGAATTGGTACATTATATTCCTTCACTCTTAATTAATTTCCTGATCCCTCTCTCCTCCCTCACCAAAAAAAAAAAA
>NC_033794.1:788847-790324 GCF_001876935.1 Asparagus officinalis | reverse complement strand
CTGTCCCCCTCCCCCCCCCCCCCCAAAAAAAAAAAAAAAAAAAAAAAGCTTCTTAATTTGGTTCTTTCAATTAAAGCCTTGTCTGTATGCAGGAACAAAGGTGTGCATATATGCTCCCCTCAAATGGGCCTTTCCCTCTTTTGATCTTGTTTGGATGACTAGCTCTCTAACTCCATTTAGCTACATAAAATAAAATAAATTTTTTCTTCTTTAAATTTTTGCTTGCTCCTATGTTTGTGTGTATATGTATGTATGTGTCTGATGTATGTGTATGTTTTTGGGCCGGGGTCGGGTCAGGTTTCATGTGCTGGCCGAGTTTGACGAGTCAAAAAGGAGCTGCAGAAAGAGGCTTGCTGATCACAATCGCAGGAGGAGGAAACCTCACAACAAAAACAGCAACAACCCTTCGTCCGCAACCGACTCCTCCTCTGACAAGGCCAAACTCAGTACTGCTCCTCCCATGCCTTCAAGAGATCACTCTACTTGTGCGCGCGCAAGATTAATTTCGATGGGAGTAGTTTTCTTACGTACCGGGAGCAACATTCAGGTCTCTCCGAGAGATGCTTGTATCAGTGTTGGAAGAGGCCAGTCGAGGATATGTCAAAGATGTTCGATCACATTGGCACATTTTGGACACATTTATATATATATATTGATCCCGGCCGGGATCATGAGAACAACTCATATATGCCATTAAGTTAATAGTTTGCGCGGAATATATATCTTGTTAATAATTAATTGAGTTTAAATGTTTAATTTTTTCCGCAAGCGTCGACGTTCTAGCGTAATACACTGTGTGTAATTTGTGCAGCGAGCAGATGTACAAGCAGTACCGCGGCAACTACAAATAATACTAGCGGTACGGGCTTAGATCAGGTGAATACTGGTCACGTAGAGCAGAACAAATCAATCCTGTTCAGGAATGGGCCAGCTCTATCCCTCGGAGGGGTCGCCGCAGGATCTCAACAAATTAGCCTCTTCAACAATTACCAACATCACCAGTACTTGATCTCTCCTTCGCCCTCCAGTAGTAACAACAACAACAACAACAACAACAGTGTTGGCTTCTACCATCAGAGCTTCATTGGTTCGACCTCAAACGATGCATCTCAATCTCATGATCTGCACCAGGCCAACCTCCTCCATTTGGGTCAATCCTTGTTCGAGGTTGACTTCATGTGACGCCAAAATGGCTAGTCCTTTTTTGTGCTTGCAGGTTTTTCTTAATTATTACCTTTTTCAGTGGGAATAATATTTGTTAATTTCCTTTTGTTATGAAAGAGAGGTGCTCTCATCATTTTTGGTTCTCCGTTGCTAAATCTGCAACAATTAACTGTGCAAAGCGAAAGCAAAGCCTGTTGGTCTTTCACAAGTTCGGTACACTAGGAGCTTAATTGTTTGGTTCTTAATTTTCAACATACATAAAATGTAAGCGCGCACGCAGGTGCATTCAATTTAGATACTAATTACCTCAATA
>NC_033794.1:784162-788819 GCF_001876935.1 Asparagus officinalis | reverse complement strand
CTTTATTTAAGTCAATAGTTCGATAGAGGTCGTTGAAGTATATATCGCCCAAATATCATTTAGGTTCTTAATGTCCGGAAAGTTCCTAACGCTTTCTCTATCCACAGCCTAGGTTTTTTTTACAAATTTTTGTTGAATCTTGTTGACTTGTCTGCAATGTGACACTGCCATGTGGGCTATAAAAAAAAGAGAGTTGTGACACTAAGTTTATAAGTTTATTATGCCACGTCGCCGCCATAACAGCAAAAACTTAGTACAATTACAAGTTTTTTTCCAAACTCCTAATTTGACTAATTTGTTTCACTAAGGGGCTGTTTGTTTCCTCATTTTTGGGTGAGAAAGTGCCCGAAAGCTGCCACAGATGCATGGAACTGTTGTGGCAGCTTTCGAACTCCTCGGTATCCAACCAAAAGGACCCTAATTTGGCATTGACATCGTGGCATTGCAAGCAAATTTAGCAAGATTTAACAGAATTTTGCAGAAAATACTTAGGCTGGTGACAAAGATAACATTAGTGACAAAGATAACATTAGTGACGACTTCCGAATATTAAAAACTCAAAAGTGATATTTGGCCAATACCAGGGGCGGAGTTACATTGAGTCCAATGGGGTCCTAGGATCCCAGTAAAATCTAAATATGTACCAGATATTACATATAAAAAACATAAGTGCAGCAATGGCCCAGTGGTTTAACACTCCAGGACCCCAATAATCCATCAGGAGGTGTTGAAAAGTAAACTTGATTTTGGATCAAGTTTAATTATTGGATCAATGATCTAATTATCACTTGTTGGGCCAAAACCCAATACTTAATTCAAGTTCTAGAGTTTTCTCTAGAAATATCTAAACATCTCCACCTCCTTAAAATGTTCTAGAAAATTATAGAGAATGAATATCTAGATATTTCTCTAGACAATTGTAATATAAAATTCTAGATATTATGCTAGAACTCTCTAGATTTAGGATTAAAATATTCTAGATATTTTGTACTTTTGAAGCTATAAATACCTCCCCTTTCCTCTCATTTGTAATCAAGAAGTTCCAAGTTGTTCTAAGGTGTTCAAAAGAAATAAAAATCTTCTTCTTCCTAAATTTTCTATTGTCTCCCGAATTCTTAAACACTTTCTTCATCACCTCCAAATATTTCTTCCTAACAGACACTAAGTTTATTATGCTACGTCGCCGTCATAACAGCAAAAACTTAGTACAACTACAAGTTTTTTTCGAACTCGGAATTTGACTAATTTGTTTCACTAAGGGGCTGTTTGTTTCTTCGTTTTTGGGTGGGAAAGAGCCCGAAAGCTACCACAGATGGGACTGTTGTGGCAGCTTTCGAGCTTCTCAGTATCCAACCAAACAGACCCTAATTTGACAGTGGCGTCGGGACATTGCGAATTTAGCAAGATTTAACGGAATTCTATAGAAAATACTTGGCCGACGATGACAGAGGTAACATTAGTGACGACTTCCGAATATTAAAAACTCAAAAGTGATCATATTTGGCCAATACACCAAAGACCTCTGTTGAAGTTTAGCATTTATTTAGATTTTAGTTGTAAGATGATCAGCTTCCGCTACATCTGGGGAGTAGCACAATATTCTAACTTAAATCGCAATTACAAATTAATTTTTTGAGCTGCTAATGAGGTTTATGCATGTTTACCGCCGGAGGAAAAGCCCATATAAGTTTACGTTCAAAGCAACCACAGCTGCGTATATCCGACCCGACCACCGTAACTACAATAAAAATAAATAAATTATAGTTACGTACATAAGATTATCCAAAGGATATTAATAAAGGGGGGTGTGGTAGGGTTTTTGGAAGCGGGGATGAGTTTATTAGTACGAAGATTAGAGTGATATGAGGTGCAGCTTGGTCCAACGTTTCTGACAGCAACAACTCTGAAGCAGGGTAGGACCCACCTTTCCCCCTAGGGTTTCAGACACCCCTTTCCTAGGGTTTCAGGGCTACTACTTGCATATATTATATACATGTCGTTGGGAAACTCTTGTAGCAATAATGTGGTAACCATAATGTGGGGGCCCAGTTAGCATAAAGAAACAGAGCAACTCTCCACATTACATGGGCCCATCTATCTCTTGCGTCCATCACTTTACTACTTAAAACTTTTCTCCACGGGCCCATCGTCCCTCTTCGGACGAACAATATCCGTTAAAGAAAACATAGGAAAGGAACAAGGAAATATTGGCGCCAAGCGCGACGGGATACTAAAGGCTCGGTAATTTCTCCTCCGGTCAGAATGAAAGATACTAAACGCTCGGTAATTTCTGCTCTTGACATTACCTACCTAGGGCTAGGGGGGGTACGTTACAAACAAATAAATAAAGATCTTCTACAGCGAGATATATCATGAGACCAATTTTTTCTTGAATGAATATGGGGGTGGAAAATGAAAATGAGGATTAGATTGTTAAATGGACTATGAAGAAAATGAACAAATTCTTTGAACAATTTATTAGCTACGAACTTCTTTCACTGCCTTCCTTACATTCTTGTTACCTTACATATTATTATTATTATATATTAAAAACAGCAGTAACTCTGTACCGGGACGGTAGGTTACAGCTGAATTAGCGTTTTAATATTATTATCATTTCCTTGGAAAATAAAGTTCATCGTATCGACTACTATCTCTTTTTTCAGTTTTGTGGCGTCTTCGCATCTTTCCCCCCCCTCCACATTAGCCCTTCCAAAATTTAAGATTTTAAAATGTAAAAAAATGTATTTGTTTCCCTCTAGCTCAAAAAAGCTATTTGTCTCGCGCGTGATGCATCACGCAAGAGAGGAGGAGGGTCAGAGGGACCCACGTGAATGTTGGCTTTGAATAGGATCGGCCTAAGTTTCGAATTATGACTGAGAACCAATATCCCAGCAAAGAATATAGTAGGAGAAAAGAAATAAACTAATCAACTTCCTGATGTGGCCGAATTCTTGAAGAAATTGTTGCTGCAGGAAAAAAAACAGAACCTGCAGGAAGTTTATAAACAGAACAGAGCCTGTAGGAAGAAAACAGAGAGAAGGAGAGAGAGGGATTCGGTGGAGGAGTTTTCTTTTTCTTATTTTTTTTTTTCCTAAATACAAAGACCTGTTTACATATATATACACACTTAGGGATAAGATTACAACTCTAATCTTTATCCAATAACTAGAAAACTCTCTACTAACTAGTATTCTATTCTAACTAGAATTCTATCTACTAACTAGGATGCAAACTACCAATCCGGACTGATTAACAAACTCACATTCTCCCCCTTAATCTGGACGAGATTCCAAGTCCCTTACTCCTAGAAGCTCCCGCATCTCGATGAACTTCACCCTTGCTAGTGCCTTCGTGAGAATATCCGCTCGCTGCTCGCTCGTGCTCACGAACTCCACTTTAATCTTTGTTGCTTGAAAAGCTTTATCTCATCCGCCCTCGAGCCCGTAACGATCAAGTCATCTACGTACACACCAACAATGAGTGTATCCCCTCTGTTACTCCTTGTGTATACCGCCTGCTCCTGAGTGCATCTTGCAAATCCGATGCCCTTCATGCACTTGTCGAGACGCGTGTTCCATGCTCGAGGTGCTTGGCGTAGACCGTAGAGTGCCTTTGAAAGCTTGTAGACCTTGTGCTCCTGATTCTTCACAACGAACCCTTCAGGTTGAACCACATAAACTTCTTCCTGGAGATCACCATTTAGGAATGCAGACTTCACATCCAGATGGTGCACCTCCCACCCATTCTGTGCTGATATGGCGAGGATTATTCTGATGGTATCAAGCCTCGCCACAGGTGCAAACACCTCATCGAAGTCCACGCCTTGCTGCTGGACGTACCCTTTTGCTACAAGTCTTGCTTTGTGCTTGAGAATGTTGCCTTCATTGTCCTTCTTCAGCTTGTACACCCATTTGAGACCAATGGGTTTGGAACCCCGTGGTAACTCCGTGAGTCTCCAAGTCTTGTTCTTCTCGATGGCCTCCATTTCCTTCTCCATAGCTATCCGCCATTCTTGATCTGATGCGGCCTCGAGATAGTTCGCAGGGAGATCAATCACCTCCGTCTCCGCATAGATGTCCGCAAGGGATCGGTAGCGTACAGGAGTCATCACTGCAGCTTCAGGGGGTCCGAACGCGTCCAAGACAGGAGGGTTCGCTGCCTCTGCATCAGTTTCTGGACCTGCAGGAATTTTTGGACTGGTTCGGCCTGCTGCACCTACGGGTGTATGCGGACTGGTTCGGGCAGCAGGTGGCTGTCCAGCTTGATGTGCCGGCTGTTCAGTCTCATCTCCGGTCAGCTCCGCGGCATCATGAGCTCCTGCAGGAGCTGTTCGACCAGCAGCAGCGCGACCAGCAGCAGCGCGACCAGCAGCAGCGCGACCAGCAGCAGCAGCAGTTCGGGCTGCTGTTTGTCCAGCTTGGACGGCTGGAAACTCGCCGACCGTTGCATCCTCCTCTTCCGCTGTGAACTCCGTCCAGTTAGGTGATCTTTCGACTCCATCGGCGCTCCATTCCCACTCTTTTCCTTCCACGAACGCGACGTCTCTGCTGACATGAATTCTGCCGTGTTGAGGGTCGTAGAGGCGATGCGCTTTGCTTCCTTCTTCTACCCCAATATACACCATTGGCGTGCTCCGGTCGTCGAGTTTCTTGTG
>NC_033794.1:721658-783555 GCF_001876935.1 Asparagus officinalis | reverse complement strand
TGCTTAATATTTAAAAAAAATTACAAAAAAAAAACGTGCACTCATAATTTAATTTTTATGGAGAACTTTTTATGTGCGTGCGCCCGGGCACCAACTAAATGAGCACTGTGTGCCTAGCTGCAGCCAACGGCTCTCGCATTACGCATTTTTTCCCCCCTTCACTACAGCCAGTGAGGAACTCAAAAATATTTAATCCACCTCTCAATTTGATCGCGTATCTTGGCCCACTCACTTGCTTACGGTCTGTTCTGTCGCTTTTCTTAACAATGCGGGCCTTTGTTGGGTCCAGCCCTACAGTCGCCCTTTGTACAAGCCTACAGGAGAACGTAGCTAACAGTATCGTTCTAATATTATCCTTCCAGTTAAAATTTTGTGAATTAACCGCATCTTGCAGCGGCACAAAAGAATATAACATTCATCCAAAAATTGCACTTGTCAGTATTAATCGTGGTGGCTTTACCATCACAAGCCAAGGTAAATTTAATTTAACAATAATCCATCGGCATGCAAATATTTGATTTAATTTAATTTATTGTTTTTTTTGTCTGGATAGCCCCGTTAGTGCTGCCGGGTATATCCTCGAATTCGGCCTGTGTGGGATTTGGATTCTAACGTTTGACGAGTCTCGACCCTACACTCACACTCCCGGGCCCACAAGTTCAAAACGGGGTCCAATAGTTACTAGCATAGCAGTCCCTAAAATTTTTGCATCTTCCGGTTGTGGATGCGTCGTCAATTTAATCGCGCACCCTGCAGGAGAAGGGGACGAATGGCCTCGATAAGCTCGTCCTTAGGGGGCCTCTATCGAGTTCTGCTGAGGTAATTCATCCGCCCTTAGCTTTCTGTTGAGAATCTTGCTTGAATGAGACAGTTCGGGATCAGGACTTTTGTTTCTTTGTTGTTGTTGTTGTTGTTGTGAGTACAATTGAGCTCAATCTATGCGATTCTTGATGAATCTGCCGGTTTCTTTGCTCGTCCGGCGTAATTTAGACCGTATCTTCGATTTTTCTTGAAATGTTCATGATTACTTCTCTCTCTTTCAGATTTATGTAGAGAATCTTGGTGCAATGGGAGTTTGGGATTCGGAGTTTGTTTCTTTTGTGTTGCTGCGAGTGCGATTGAGCTGAATCGATCCGTGCGATTCTTGATGAATCTTTTGGTTCATGTGCTTGTTTGATGTAACTTAATAATTAGACCATGCTTTAATGTTCTTGAAGTGTTCATATGCTCGTCCATGATTGATTCCTGGAGATCTTTCTGGGTGCTGGACCATATATACCAGGACACAACATGCCACGTCGCTCAATTTCTTGAATTTTTTTTAGTCCCACGTGAGATGATCTGGTGATTCTTTGAATTTTAACCTGTTATAATTACGTCAGAAATGTTGTTGTTTTTGCTGTTGACAACTTTATTGGTTTACTGTATTCCTAGACTCATGGTACTAAGATATATTTTTCTAACTAATAATAATGATATAGTTTGTATCTAGAAGCATGCAATTAAAACATTTAAAACACTGCAAATGTGAATTTTGTCCAATTATGGTTCCTTAGGCAAGTATCATTGATGAAGTATCAATGAATGATGACGATATGTTGTATTAAGTTTCATTGAGAACCATTCAGAAAGAAGGTGGTGAAAAATAAGTATTAGTACAGGTAGGGGAATGTTGAAGTCTCTTGGAATTTTCAGATTTAGTTTAATTTTATTAACAACCTTTTCTACTTATTTACTTGTTATATCACTTGCGATGACTGAGAACAGGGAACTTTATACACTCACCTTCTTAGGGATTAACAACAGGCGCATCCACTGTAGTAAATTTGAAACTAGTCACCAGGAGAAGTCACGTTTCTTTTTCATTTTCTTTGTTATCAGGCACTAAATAAGCATGCCCCGCAATCCCCAACACCCCCTCGATAGCAAAACATTAATCCCCTTAATGAAAATAAACAACAACTAAAATTCCTCTTACGTTTAATAACTTAGTATGAACCTAGTCACATAAACGATAAACAACTGTAGAAGTCCCTTTTTGCAAGATTTACAAGCTTCTTGACAAAAGATAAGAGATAAAAATATTTTCCTTCTTCACATTTCCTAATTCAAAGCGATTCATCTAATGACCACAATGCGTAAAGAATCTGATAATGGTAAGTGTTGAATCTTGTCAGTGGTTTCCCAATCATTTATTTATTTTGGAGCGCAGCGTAGATTATAGATTTTTATTGATATCGTCATATCTCTTTTCAGATCTATCTACATGGTGGTCATATTACGTCTTGGAAAAACAACTATAGGGAGGAGTTACTCTTTGTCAGCAATAAGGTATAATAATTGCTTTCTTTACTTAGATGAAGATGACCTGTTTCTGGTTTAAATCATTTGTTTGGACTGGAAAGTGGCAGATTATATGTTTATCGTCTGTTTGCCTATTTCATATCCAAGGACGGGTCAAAAGGGGAATACCTTTCCATTTAAAATCGACATTTTGAATTATTGCATGATATTTAAGTAATGGAGATATAGCTGTGGTGCAAGCAAATATGGAAGGGAAACTATATGCTCTCAGAAAAAAAAGAAAAAAAAAGAAAGAAAGAAGGGAAATCTGATAGTGAATATCCTTCTTTCATTATTTCATAATTTCCAAGTCTTTTGTTTTTTTTAAAGAACGAAATTCTTATAAGGTCTAATGTCCAAAGATTTTCAGATATTTCACGGCTTACAGAATCTTACTTTTAATTCTCCTGTATGATGTTATTTGATCTGTTGTTTGGTTGAACGCTCTTTTTTTCTTTGCTTGTCACATACATCTTATATCTTCCCTGTTAATTTTCTTGTTGTATTCATTTATCAGGTGCTACTGTACATAATTTCTTATTTTGTTGGGAAACCTAGACACGAATGCTAGGTTAGACTGGATCTCTTCAATTCAACTTGGGCGAGGTTTACTTATCACATTGAATTTACAGAAATTCATCTTTCATCATGTCCAACATGATATCTTCTTCCTGCTGTGGACTGAAGTAACGCCAACAGTACTGTTTCTCTCTAATCATAGTTTGCTTTTTATGATATCATATATCACTTTTTGATTTCCACACTAATTTCTCATTAAATAGTAAATGCCCTTTATTTTTGTTACTCAGCTTTCTTTTGTTGCCTTTCTAGGCTATTTTCAAGCCTCCGAAAGCAATACGTGGGGGCATCTCAATATGCTTTCCTCGAGTATGATCTTTCAATAACTAGTGTTTTGCCCCTCCTCCGGATATGCTTTGTTTTCCTCACAAATGACCTCATTCCACCAAACTAATGTGCACATGCAGTTCGGGACACATGGATTTCTTGAACAACATGGTTTTGCAGCGAACCGTACATGGAGCATTGACACAGATCCTCCATCTCTTCCATCAGACAGCTCCAGTACAACTTTTGTTGATCTGATTCTTAAGCCGTCTGAAGGAGATCTCAAATTTTGGCCTCACAGGTTTTGCTCATTGGTTGATATTTGACATATATAATTATACTGCTAATGCTTCTAATGTTGTCCCAAGAACAATCTTAGATATCTGAATCTAAATAATCTTCAATCACGGTAACACGTAATTTAGAACCATTAACTTCAATTGATATTGGAGAAAAGAGGTTGTACACAAATGTCCTGGATGTAATAACATTTTTAAAGAGCTGACCAAACTGAACCAGTAATTTATATCAGAATACTTTACCAAGCAGTGGTTCCAGTTTTACTCCATGGGTGACCATTTTTTTCCCCTTCGGATGTGGCCTCCTTGAGATAAGATTTAAAATGATATGATCTTAACAACCCAATCAAGTGGTCAACGACGAATAAAATATTCATCAGAAGACTATCACTTGTGAGTACTAGATATTGGACGTGGAAACCACATTGGCCCCAGAAGTATTGTAACTTTGTTTCATAGATGCAGTTTACCTCCACCACGAAATGAATGTGGAAGCTGTAAAGTAAGAGGTGTACTATCATATTATTGATCTCAAGTATGCATGTAAAAGTTGTGTATTCCTGTCTTCTTAATAAATAAGAAGCAACACTTCTATGCATATTAGAAAGTTAGAAACTGCATCTCACAGTATCGGTTCTGTTCCATGCAAAAATAAGGCTTTCTTTTTAAGGACAGTGACTCTAATGACATTTCTAATTTGTGTTGCAGTTTTGAATTACGTCTAAGGATTACTTTGACGCTGAAAGGAGATTTGAAAGTTATTTCACGCATTAGAAATACCAACGCAAATGGGAAGCTGTTCTCATTTACATTAGCGTACTACAGTTATTTTTTGGTTTCTGATATCAGGTTTGTAAATTACTTGCTATTTTTCTCATTGTTTCTTGTAAATATATGTTGATGACGATGTCAGAGTTCTCTAAAATGGTTTTGGTGATTGGTATATCCTATGAAGGCTAGACCAAAAATGCTCCCAATTACTATCATGAACAAGGATTTTAATCTGTACCACAATATCGTACATAACTCAATTGTGCTACCTCTAACTTTACACGAAACGACCACCAGAGCCAAGTCAATGAAAACTTTTGATATGAATTGCATGATATTTCATAAGATGCGAATTAACAGAATCCACTTTAATAGGGAACATACACACTAATGGAATCTGTCGAGGTTTTGGGTCTGGTGGCTGGCTGAGTGCATTTATGACTAGTTTTTAGGTTGATATGATTGGATATGGATATTTAATCCAAGGGGTTCACTAGGTTGATACGACTGAAAACAAGGAGGTTATAGGCTGCATGAAAGAAGATTCAAGCTAGTTCGTGTAGTTTAACAAGCAATATCACATATAAGGAATCTATATCTTGAAAGCAATCAGTATTGGGCTTGGGTTCTAATTTAATTTTTAATCATGTATTGGTGAATAGTATTGTTCCCTAGAGTGGCAGTAGAAATTAGATGTTGGCGGAGCAATATAAACTATATTTGGTGAATAATAGGTCTCATTTAGGTGTGGTGGATCCTAATATCTAGTCACAGATTGCCAATGAGAATACCAATCAGTAGAAAAGACTTCCATATGAATCCTTGAACGAGTGCTGTGGAAATTTCTCAATTACTCACTTTGAGCTTCTTGTTTTACCTTGCAATTAGCATATATGTGTATTTGCACGTGTTTCTCAGTCAGTCAGCACTTCTTCCAGTATCATCAGTTCATTATGATACTCATATGTACGGAGAACTATAACAAAATATTAGTTATGACTTTAGTGAGTTTTTTTATCGAGTTAGACTTCTTGTTTCAGTGAAGTACGGGTTGAAGGATTGGAGACAATGGATTACCTTGACAACCTGAAGGGAAATGAACGTTTCACAGAACAAGGAGATGCTCTTACTTTCGAATCTGAGGTGACTAGAAAGCATAGAATTATTAGACTGCTACTCTTTGTACCATTTGAGTCTAACACCTTTTGCCTTGTAAAAAGGTGGACAGAATTTATCTGAGTACACAAAACAGGATTGCGATAATTGATCATCAGAAGAGAAGGACGATAGTCTTGCATAAAGAGGGGCTCCCAGATGCTGGTGAACCTCTGTCTTCATACTTGCCTCTTTCTTTTGCTTCTACTATCTGGAAGGCTACTATTATAACTAGAACTAGTTCGTCTTATTTTCCTATTATCTTTGGAGATCCTAATCATCAATTTACTGAAAATAACTCTGAATTTATAAGTATTTAATTCAATATTCTCAATGGCACATACTTATATTGTTCTCTGCAGTGGTATGGAATCCTTGGGATAAGAAGGCGAAAGCCATTACAGATTTTGGACGTGATGAGTACAAGCGCATGATATGCATAGAGGGTGCCGCTGTCGAGAAGCCTATCACTCTGAAGCCTGGTGAAGAATGGAAAGGAAGTCAGGAATTTTTTTCTGTTCGTTCCAGTTACAATAGTGGGGAGTTGGATCCTCAAAAGGTTCATAGCTAAAGATAATCTACACACAAGGTGCACATACTGTACAGGTATTCTTCCATTATAATCTGGCCATCCATTTACTAGTGAGTGACAAATAATGTTGTTTTCAGCAATTTGTTATATTCTACACCTACAATATGTTGCAGATGAACATGAAGCAAGCTTTATCTGTTTTTACGGACTTCATAACATAGCCTTCTTTTATTTATCAATATTTGTAATATAATGGATTTTAGATGTTCGTCTTGTTCCAATTGAAGAATAGCTTTTAGCAGAGTCATTTTTATATAGTTCTATTCTTTTATTAGGGGCCCTTTCATTTTCCTTTCTACCTTATTTGATCCAGAATAACCAACATGATTGTTGATATTTGCAGGGCATATAACAACATCTACTAATTGATGCTTTTGTTAGCAAGTATTCCTGCTCTTGGTTCTCTCTCTCTCGCGCGCGCACGCGCACACACACACTCTCTCTCCCCCTTCATTTTCCTTCTCTTTCCCGTGAATTCATTTCTTGTATTCTTTTCTTCTAGAAAGTCGAAGAGATTCCAGCAACATAATTTTTTGCAGAATAACAGTGCTCTATGTTGATGTATAGATGGTTTGTGGAACATGGTGAAAATGAGAACTGATTAAGGAATGCGAAATTGAAATTCCCTGTGTTTTTCGATGAAGAATGTGAACTCATGGGGGGTGCATTCTCTGTGAGGGCCTGATGAGCTATTTGAAAGCTATACTCCTGTCGTGTGGATTTTTTATGCTTCATGCTAATAAATTGATTTGATATACTTGTGGATTTTTTATGCTTCATACTAATAAGTTCCTGTTATGTACATCTTGGGAACCTTTACTGATGGTTAATAGCCGGACTCCTCGACGATGCATCCAGATTTACTGATGGTTAATAATTTCAGTAGAGTATTGATCGAGAGAACAAATTGTTTCTTCTTAAGATTTAAAAGAAACGGAGAGAACTGGTATATCTCTCCCTTTGTGTACTCCTCTTCCTCTTGACGTGTAGCTGGCGACCGAAAAAGAGCTTCATCTGATCGATCTGTGCGGCTCTCAATTGAATTCCCGCGCAATTTCATGCCAATTCTGATACTTTTTCTTTTGAAAGCGTCTCTGTTTGTTTTCACCAAAATCTTTCTTCGACTATTGAACTTCGTCCCGGCGTTTGTTTTACCCCCCGACATTAGCAAAGAAGGTGGAGGCGTGCTCAATTCTCCATTAACTTCCGGGGTTTCCCCCCTTCGTGTGCCGCACACCTCCATGATCAAACTTATTAGGAAACTCTTTTGCATAATTATTTAGAAACAAACACAAGGATTGGAAGAAGGCAAGAGTGGAGCCAACTACTTCAACAACAATAGCAGCAGCAGCAACAACAGTCATGGTAGCGATCATACACCGTTTGAAGCTCAACTGACGCGCAAATCACGGATCTTTTGCGATCAAACCTCGAATCCAAGGCGAAGCTCTACAAGGAGCCATCTCCGAACAACATATCCTTGATGAGCAACGGAAGGTAGGTACATCGTTGAGGAGATCAAGGGTTCACCGGAGATCAAAGAGGGAAATAATTACCTCTAGCATGAAAGGATGAAATTAGCAATCTTTGGATGTTAATTCGACAAATCCGAAAATAAAATTAAAAAAAAAACAAACTATCTCTTTGGAAGGAGGAACTTTAAGGGATCCAGAATAAAACCAACCTTGAGTGCCCATTTTCAAAATCCTGATAAATCGATCCGAAGTAGTCGGCAAACTGCTGCAATTTGATTGGTCCGGCTTGGATTCTACTGTTTATTAGATTCCGTTCACCGACCGGTTTTGTGTTCATCATCACAGTAGGAGATAAGTGGGCCTTACATTTGCGGAGCCTTTTGGGTTTTTACGGTGGCCCAATTCCCTCTCAAAAGATTGGTACCCGGAAACGAGTCCGAACTGCTAAGCAGGTTCGGGTTCACCGCACGTGATACGTTGGACACGCGTGAAGGTACCATTCGATCCACACCTCCGCACTGCCCTATAAAAACCCCCGAGTGAACCCTAGAAACGAAGCGAAATCCCCTCTCGCCGCTGCCGCCGGCTTTTCCCCTTCCTCTCCTCTCCTATGTATTATTTATCTCTTTCCTTGAGTTTTCTCTTCTTTTTTTTTAAAAAAAAAAGTTACGTCTTGTTTTATTTCGTAATTATTAAGTGATCGATCGATGGCTCCAAATAAAAAAGAGTCAACAGCGGTCGCTGATCAATTGGCGATTGACTGCCGCATGGCGCCTAGAGTGAAGGCCAGACGAAGATGGCTTTGGATTTCTCCCTTTAATCCTCTGCCACAATTTCTGGCCACAATTTTTTTTTAATTTTTTTTTACAATAAATCTTACGATCGATTGGCTTTTAGAGTATATAGAGAAGATAGAAATTAGTGTGGGGAAAAAAAAGAAGAAGAAGAAAGGCACTAATTCAGACAACGGGGGCTTTGTTGAATCGATGACAGGCTACCTTTTGCATAGTGCCCACATTGATTTCTGCTGCTTCTTTCACGATTGTTGGGTGTGCTTCTTTTATACAGCCCCCTTCAAATTTGAAGCGGCTACATTTTCTTCAAATTGATTTCACTACGAATTATGTTGATCTACCATCAGTATATTATAGCCCTTTATACCGGAGGTATTTTCCTTTTTCTAAAGCCACGTTCGTTTACGAACCTGCTTGAACATTATGGTGAATGGTTTTCACGGTGGCCATGTTGTTGACTTTAATTTATGAACTAAAGGGGGGTGTTTTTTCATTCTGGACGTTTAATAAAAGTTACGCTTTAGATTTCAAATGTTTTATGGCTTTTTATTGTGTGGCTTTTGCCAGTGCGGACGGTTTGGAATTGGCTTTTCGGTAGTGAGATGTCACCATTGATCAACAAAAGAATGAGAGCAATAGAAATGAAGGGGAGTGTGGTTGGTGGTGTGGTAGGGGGTGTGTCCCTAACACTAGGGCTGGGCGTATTCGGTTCGGTTCGGTTTTAAGTCCAATCCGCATCCAATCCAAATTTTTCGGATTCTCAAAACTCTTATCCAGATCCAGATTTTTTCCCCTTCATCCGAATATTCGGCCCAACCGAAATTCGGATCGGTTTTGGTTTTGAACCGAATTAACTTCATTTCACAAAAATTTGCTCACACGGCATTGTAAACAATATTATGGAGAAAGCATAAAAGCATAACTACTTCATTATATCAAAACATGCATGCTACTGATGTTAATCACAGTAATAATTGCGTATGATCACCTTAAACACATATAATATACGTTCATGATGGTAACCTGATAAATCTACAGTAATGAGAAGAATAAAATTCCCTTCAACATTTAGTAAACATGATGTGAAGGTGGGAAAACCATTCTTGATAAACTTGAGTCTAGCCTTAGTTATGAACAGATGCAGTTCATATTTGACTACCTTGTCATCACGGTACAAAGTGTGCACAATACCATAGCTAGGTGGTACTCACAAATATAGAAATCATGATATCCGATAAAAGACAACATAAAATTTAAGGCTGCAACTTACTAGTATTATTAAAACTAAAACTCATCAACGTCAATAGTGCAATACCTTGGATCTAGAACAACTGCAATGAGAAGTTGGGAAGAAAAATAATACCTTGGATCTAGAACAACTGCAATGAGAAGTTGGGAAGAAAAATGGAGTTAGGGTTAGGGATTTTTTAGTATTTGTATTAGAGAAAACTGCAATGAGAAGTTGGGAAGAAAAATGGAGTTAGGGTTAGGGATTTTTTAGTATTTGTATTAGAGAAATCGGTTTGGTTTTTTCGGGCGGTTCAGGGGTTCAAACCGAATCCGGACCGGTTTAATTTGGTTCGGGCGGTTTAGAGTCTTCTTCTCATCCATTTAATCCGGTTCCTTTTTTCGGGCGGTTTTTTCGGTTGAACCGGTTTTTTTCGGTTTTTGCCCACCCTTACCTAACACCACTCTTATTTAAAAAACATAAAACCCTGTAGCTGGAAGAGGGGTGTGGTTGGAAGTGTGGTTTAAAGGTGTGCCATTAGTGTTTTCCAGAAATGAAAGCACAGGTGATAACAAAAAACATCAATTGATTAAAGATACAGGGCATCAACACTATTCATGAAGAATTAGCCTAACATGTCAATGGTAAAGCTGTCATTTGTCTAATTGGACTTGGTATAAAGACCAATCAGGATTGAGTGACAATAATTAGAGAAATGGACAAAATTTTAAAATAGACTCGTTTACAATTTTAATCTAAAAAAAAGTCCCATTTCCAAAATAATTATGAAAATTGATCCAGTTTTAGCCACGCCATCAATGTAGATTGTGAACATTGACTATTTTAAAATGTAGTTCAAACTAGTTGGGGTTGGTAGCCCCAACAATTTTGATTTACAATTGCCATTGGTGGAGTGCCATATTGGGTTTGCAGTTGATCGGATCAGAGTCTGTAGTTGATCGGATCAGAGTCAGATATGCGTCGTATTGACCATGCTCCTCCTCTCCCTTATTGTCCTCCACTCTCGCCTCTCCCTCCCCTCTCTCTTCTCCTCATCCAATTTACAACCCTACAGTCCATCTTCGATCCCTTCAACGATACTGACAACGACACATTTCGATGGCCTCCCCGATGATTATCGCATCGACGTCCTCCACCTCGTCAGACCCTTGACAATGACAACAAACCAGATTCCGATGACGATCTGTAAAATTCCAAACCCGAACCTAGTTCCAATGCATCCACCCTCATTTGCGATCATGTTCTTAGAGTTCACCATCGATCTTTTTGGTAAGGTCGACGTGGAGTCAGATCCTAATCCAATGAGGGAAGTTAGGGTTAGAAGGAGGTTCGAGGGGAGGAGGAGATGAGAGCATTTACCGATGATGAGTTTAAAGGTTTAGAGCTCAGGATCTGGTTGGAAAAAATCCCTTTCTGGTTCTAATCTAGGAAGAAGAAGAAAAAAAGGAGAGTAAAGAGTCACGTGGCTGCTTTTTGTTGGCTTGTGGGACTTCTTTGGACCTCAAAATAGTTGAGGTTGTTGACCCTAACTATTTTTAACTATAGTTATTGGTGTCTATAAATCCCTTCTCTAATTAGTTGGGGGATTAGTAATCCCGACTAATTATAAAACACTATTTTCTTCAAAATCGATCCAGTTTCAATCTGTGCTGTTGACGTAGCCGAAATTGGATCGCTTTTTGTAATTATTTTGAAATGAGTCGATTTGGGAGATTATAATTACAAATGGGTCTATTTTTAAAGTTTCTCCTTTGAGAAATACAAGTCTCTCTTTTGCCAACAACAAAGAGGATTAGACACATTCTAAAGCTATAAATCCTCCAGCAGATCGTGATTAACCAATTGTGAGAACCTATATCACCAATAAATCTGCTACCATGAGCAAAATACTTGCTCTTAACGAAGAATCCACAAAACTTGTATATCGTGTATGTAGCAATTTCTGCTAGATCTGGATCCATCTTTCACGCCACTACTGTCATCCTTGAGTAGGAAGAAGATTAATAAATGAATAGGAACCTTGTAGACGGTACTAGATTTGTTGGTTCGTTGATCATGTGTGATTTAGCATTAGTGGATGTTGCCTCTTTTCTACTTGGTGGTTCAGCTAAAGCCTTCTCCGATGAATAATGATCACATCCCACAAGTGACAAGCATAACATACTATTCTTCTTGCTGCAGTGGGAGGCTTAAGAGACACAAAAGATGTCTATACAAAGTAGATAATAGCACATCACTGAATAAACATAGTAGAGACAAAGGGAACAACATAATAACGAAATTAGTTAGTCAAGTAATTCGAGCTGAGAGTCGAAGAGAGCTATGATCAGTGGGTCAAGGAAACATTGTGGTGTTCCACGTGTGAGGATCAATAATTAAAGGATCACATACAAACTAATATGCTAAATTACCATATTGGTATTTTTATTCGACCATGTTTGTCAGTTTGGTATATTTAAAAAATCCGACAACAACAATGTACTTTTTTCTTGGCCTTTTAGTTAATAAGGCCCATTCTTCCCGCCGGCGACCAAAAACCAACTGCGAGTGACTCACGTGACGCTCACGTGACAAAATTAATGCTGACACGGCAGGATGTTAATGACGTGGCTAGTTAATTGAAAATCTCCTCTTCCCCACTCACGCTCAAATTGGGGACGAAATAGAAATTAGGGTTTGAGATCATGCTTGCTCCCCTTTCATTCAGATCTTCAAAAACTAGGAAATCTAATTCAAATAAGTGGCAGCCCCAACAATAACATAGCCTCGTCAAAGCTCAAGTTCATGTTCAAACCGGAATAGATCTGGAGGAGTAAACCTTAGGCATAGTTTCGTTTTCAACAATTTGTGTTGTAATAAGAAATGGAATGAAGCAGCAAAGAGATACGGGGTAAACATTTTGTTGTCGCTGAATTTTTTAAATATACCAAACTGACAAACATGATCGAATAAAAATACCAATTTGGTAAATATATCCAAACTAGTGAGTAGTTTACGGAGAAAAACAGAAGCTTAGGTACTGTTTGGCAACCAAAAAAAGTGTCTTATCTAAGAGCTTGTGTCTTATTGACTTGGTCAATAAGCTAGTAGAGCTGTTTGGTAACCAAAAATAGGAGGAGATTATTTTGGAGATTGTGCCTTTTGCAAGTAGCTTTTGTAAAGCTATCTCAAGTAGCGTTTGTCTTTGGGAAGGAGCTGTCAATTTTTTTCTTCTGTTTTTGCCCCTAATAATTCTAATTTTATATCAATAATATTGCATGACCTTTTTAGTCATTTAACAAATTTAAGCTAGTTGTACAGCTTCTTTTGCCAAATAGCTCTAGTCAATCAGCTAGTTACACAGCTATCAGCTTTCAGCTATAATTTCACAGCTTTTAGCTAGCTTGACAGCTTTCAGCTATAATCTCGCAGCTTTCAGCTAGTTTTGCCGAACAGAGCCTTATTCGATCGTTAAAGTTGCTGCTACGCTCTCTCGATCTCGATCTATCGATCTCTCCCCCCCTCCCTCCCTCGATGCCCAATGCCGCTCTCAGTACTCTCTCCCAACTCATCCGGCTTTAAAAGGTGCAGCACCTCCTCCACATTACCCTGCTTGGCTCTTCTCCTCCTCTTCCCTTCTCTCCTCTTCTTCTCTCAGAGATCCCTCCCCCCTCGCGTCATTCTTCCGCCGGCAAGATCAGCCCCAGTCCGGAGAGATCGGCGGCGGCGCTCCACAGAAACGACCACCTCAGCCCCGGGATCTCCTCGACGTCGATCAGGCGGTCGAAGAGCCAGGCGATGGATCTGCGAGGGAGATCGACGGCGGGCCTCGTCGGCCCCATCCGAATCCCTCCCCCCCTCCCCATCCTCCGCCGTCGTTATCGGCCAGCGAGGAGGAGCTTCCGGCGGAGTCGGCAACCCCGTCAGCCCGGCGGCACCCGAGGAGGAGGAGGAGGAGGGAGTTCTGGGGTGAGGGGAAGGGGGAAGGGCGGGTGTAATTTGTACGAAGGGAGGTGGGTGAAGGATGAAGAGGGGAGGTATCCTCTGTATGAGCCCGGATCTTGTCCTTACGTGGATGATGCCTTCACATGCCAAGAGAATGGGAGGGAAGATAGGGATTATATGAAATGGAGGTGGAAACCCAACGGCTGCGAGCTCCCGAGGTTAGTTAACAATCTCTACTTTGCTTCTCTCTCTCTCTCTTTGGGTGGGGGGTTCCGTCTTTGTCATGAATGTCTTAATGCTGGCATCGCTTACTTGCTTCAGTACTCTATGTTTCTCTGTTCATCATCTTGTAACTATAATAAGTAGAAGTCCACAAATTGATCATTTTTCACCAAATCACAAATTGCCTTCCTCAATATGATATTTTACGTGCACTATAAACTTCTCGAGTTTCAACGTACTATATACTTCCTATGATTTCAGCTGTTTTCTTTCTAATCACAGCTTGTCGCCTCTCATAAAATATGTTGTGTGTACTCCAATATAAGCTTATGATTCTGGTTGTTTTTGACCCAATGACAAACTTTCATTCCATGTAGTTTATTTTATGCGTACTCTAAAATTCCCCAATTCCTGTGAAATATAATCCATGATCGCGGTCTTTCTGAAAGAAGTTCACAAATTGCATTCCCACATAATATTTTACATATACTCCATAAAAATTCTGTGGGCTATATAACTCATGCTGGTTGTCTTTGCCTAAATCACAAACTGCCGTCCCCAGAAAGTATTTTCTACATAATCCGAAATCTTCAATTTCTATAGTTGTAGTCGCCCACAACTGACTTACAAGTTGTCTTCCCCCAATGTATTTCATATGTACTAAAAAATTCTGAATTTCTGTGAACCGTAACCCATAATTTTTGTTGTTTTTAACAAATCACAAGTTATTGTCCCATATTTTATGTGTACTGATTTTTTTAAAAAATTTTGTGTACTATAAAACCCATGGTTTTGTCCGTTCTGACAAAATCACAAATCGTCGACCTGCATAGAGTAGGGTATTTTAGAAGTACTCAAAAGTTTCTGAATTTTTGTGGACTTTAACCCCTGATTTTGGTCATTTTTAGAAACAAATTTATCCTCCTGCATAAAGAATTTTATATGTACACCATAATTCTCAAATTTCTGTGATTATGGTCATTATCGACCAAGCCGCATATTGTTGCCCCTTATAGAGTAATTTATATGTACTAAAAAATTTCTAAGTTTTTTTGAACGATAACTTTGTAATTTGTTTTTATCTGGCAAAATCACAAAATATCATCATGCACTGGGTATTTTATATGTACTCCAAAAATTTTGAATTTCTGTGGAATCTATGATTTTGGTCGTTTTCAATAAACTCACAAATTGTTGACCCATAATTAGTATTTTACTCAAGTTTTTGAATTTTATGAGCTATAACCCTTGATTTTGCCAATTTTGGCAAAAATCACAAATTATCGTCCCACATATAGTTTTTTTTATGCAAACTCCAATTTTTTTTAGTTTCTGTGAATTATATAACCCATGATTTTGATCGTTTTCGACAAAACCGTAAATTATCATTTCTCATAGAGTAGTTTAAATGCACTCCCACATTTCTGAATTTCTATATAGTGTGGACTATAACCCATAATTTTGGCTATTTAAAAAAAATATCTCAAATTATCATCCCACAAAGTATTTAATATGTACTCCAAAATTTCTGAATTTCTTGAGACTAACCCATGATTTCGGCCGTTTTGGACAAAATCACAAATTATTGACCCACATACAATATTTTTTGTATATACTCAGAAGTTCCTAATTTTTATGGACTATATAGCCCTTGATTTTAGCCATTTTTGACAAAATACAAATTTCTAAGTTTTTGTAGACTATAACCCATGTTTTGGTCGTTTTTGACAAAATCATCAGTATTCAGACCACCTAATACCACATAAAGTATTCCATATGCAACCAAAATTTTCAGAATTTTTATGGATTATAGCTCTTGATTTTAGCCTTTTTAATAAAATCATATATTTTATGCATACTCTAAAATTGCTGAATTTTTATGGATTGTAACCCATGGTTCTGGTGATTTTTTGATAAAATAACAAGATATCATCTTGCATAGTGTTTTTTACATGCTTCCAAGATGTCTTAAGTTTTTGTGGGTGGACTATAACCTATGATTTTAGCCATTTTTGATAAAATAAAAATCATCGTCCCACATACTCTAAAAGTTTTGTTATTTTGCGTACTATAACCCATGATTTTGATCGTTTTTACAAAATTAGAAATTATGACCAACATAGAGTATTTTATGTGTACTCAAAAGGTCCTGAATCTATATCAACTGCCACCCATGATTTTGGTTGTTTTTGACAAAATCAAAATTCTTGTCCCGCATTGAGTATTTTATGCATATTCCAAAATTTCTAAATTTTTTTGGTCTTTTAACCCATGATCTTGGCTATTTTTGACAAAATCACAAATTATCATCCTGCGAAGAGTACGTTATATGTACTCTAAATTTTTGTTGTTTAGCGGACTATATTCTATGGTTTTTGTTGATTTTTATATAATCACAAATTATTCGACCAACGTATGGTATTTTATATGTACGCAAAAGTTTCTAAATTTTTATGGACTACAACCCTTGATTTTGGCTGTTTTTTACTAAGTCACATATTATCATCCCTATAGAGTATTTTATATGCACTCCAAATTTTCTGAATTTCCTTGGAGTTTAGACTATAATCTATGATTTTTGTCATTCTCGATAAAATCACAACTTATTGGCTCATATGGAGTATTTTATATGTAGTCAAAAGGTTGTTAATTTTTATATACTATAACCCATGATCTTGGTTGTTTCTTTAAATTGACAAATTATAGACCAACATAGAGCATTTTATTCATACTTCAAAATTTCTGAATTTATGTAGACTATAACCAAAGAAATTGGCAGCTCTCAACAAAGTAAAAAATGGTCATCCTACAGAGTTTTTTATATGCACGCGAAAGTTTTTGAATTTCTTTGGAGTTTGGACTATAAATTATAATTCTAGCCATTTACGATAGAATCACAAATTATCAACCCACATAGAGTATTTTATATGTACTCAAAAGTTGTAATTTTTATAGATTATATAACCCATGAATTTAGTTGTTTTCAACAAAATCACAAATTATAGCCCTACATAAAGTTTTTTACGCATATTCCTAAATTTTAAAATTTCTATGTCCTATTTCCCATTTTTGGCTATTTTCGACATAATCACAAGTTATTATCCCGCATAGAATATTTTATTTGTACTCCAAAATTTTTGAAAATTTTTGGTCTATAAACATTAAACAATCATTTTTTTGACAAAATCACAAATTTTTGTCATGCATAGAGTATATTATATGTACTCAAAAATTTTGAATTTTTTGAGGATTAATACATGATTTTGCCCGTTTTCAACAAAATCATAAATTATCAACCCACATATAATTTTTTTACATATACTAAAAAATTTCTAAATTTTCCATGGTCCATAAACCTCAACCATTTTTGATAAAATTACAAATTATTGTTCCGCATAGTGTATTTTATATGTACTAAAAAGTTTCTAATTTTTTGTGAACTATTGACCGTTTTCGGTAAAATCACAAGTTATCATCATGCATAGAGTATTTTACATGCACTTCAAAATCTTTGAAAATTTGTGGATTGTGGACTATAACCTAGAATTTGACTATTTTTGACAAAATAAAAAATTATTGTCTTGCATAGAGTATGTTCTATGTACTCCATTATTTCTTCATTTTTGCAAACTATAACTGACTTGCATAAATTATTTTATATGTACTCAAAACTGTTTGAGTATTTATTGACTATGACCCATGGTTTTAGTCATTTTTGACAAAATCGCAAATTATTCTTGCATAGAGTATTTTATGAATACTTTAAAATTTCTTAATCTCTATGAGTTATAACTTATGAATTTGGTTGATTTCCACAAAATTATGATTTATCATTGGGCATTAAGTATTCTATAGGTGATTAAAATTTTCTGATTTTCTGCGAACTATAATCTATGATTTCGGCCATCATTTGACAAATCACAAATTATTACTGTGCATATAGTATTTTATGTGTACTCTAAATTTCGTGAACTACAACATGTTATTTTTGCTGTTTCAACTAAATCACAAATTATCATCTCGCATAAAATATTTTATCTGTACCCCAAACTTAAAGAAGTTTTGTGGACTAACCATAATTTTGACTGTTTTCAATAAATCACAAATTATTGATCGGCATAGAGTATTTTGTATGTACTCAAGTTTTTGAACTTTGTGGACTATAACCCTTGATTTTGGTCGTGTCTGACTAAATCACTAAGTATCATCCTAAATAGAGTATTTTATGCGTACTCTAATTTTTTTTGAATTTTTATGGACTATAACCCTTGATTTTTGTCGTGTCTGACTAAATCACTAAGTATCGTCCTAAATAGAGTATTTTATGCGTACTCTATTTTTTTGACTTTGGCTATTTTTGTTAAAATCACAATATTGTCCCGCCTAAATTACTTTATATGCACTCCAAAATTTCTTAATTTCTTTGGAATGTGGATTATAACCCATTATTTTGGTCGTTCTTGACTCACAAATTATCCATCCGCATAGAGTATATCTTATATGTACTCAAAAGTTTCATAATTTTTATAGACTATAACCCATGATTTTGGCTGTTTCAACAAAATCACAAATTATGCATACAACAATTTTATGCATTCTTCAAAATTTCTAAATTTATAGGCCTAAAACCATGACTTTGATTGTTTTCGACCAAATCACAAATTATTACTGCACATAAAGTATTCTATATGTGATCAAAAGTTTAATTCAGTGGATGAAAACCCATGATTTTGGTTGTTTTCGACAAAATCACAAATTATCTTCACGCATAAACTACCTTATATGTACTCCAGAAGTTTTGAATTTCTAAGGACTCTAACCCATAATTTTGGACGTTTTCAGCAAAACATAAATTATTAACCAGCAGAGAGTATTTTGTATGTACTCCATTGTTTCTGTTTATTTTTTGTGAATTGTAAACCATGATTTTTGCCATTTTTGCAAAACCACAAATTGTCAACCCTCATAAAGTATTTTATGTGTACTCAAAACTTTCTGAATATTTATTAACTATAACCTATAATTTTATTCGTTTTAATAAAAAAATGCAACTGAATAGTCCTGCATGTAGTATTTTATGCGTACTCCAAAATTTTTATTTTCAGTGGACTATACGCATGATATTGGACGTAGTAGATAGAATATAAAATCACAAATTATCATCTTGCATAGGATAATTTATATGCACTGCAATGTTTCTAAATTTCTAATGAGTGTGGACGATAACCTATGAATTTGGCCATTCTCGACAAAATAAAAAATTATCGTCTTGCATAAAGTATTTTAAGGTTTCTATAATTTTGTGAACTATAACTCCTGATTTTTTGTCATTTTAGACAAAATAATAAACTATCAAACCACATACAATATTTTATATGAACTCAAAAGTTTCCAAATTTTTATGGGTCATAACCCATGATTTTGACAATTTTCCAAAAAAATCACAAGTTGTCGTCCTGCATGGAGTATTTTATGCATACTCTAAAATTTCTGAATTTCTGTGGATTATAATCTATGACTTTGGACGTTTTCAACAAAATAAAAAATTAGCCTTCTAGTTAGAGTATTCTATATGCAATCAAAAAATCTTAAACCTGTAGACTATAACCCATGATTTTGGCCGTTTTCGATAAAATCACAAATTTTCACCTTGTTTATAGTGTTTTATTTTTGCACCATGTTTCTTAATTTCTGTTAATTTATGATTTTGACCATTTTCGACAAAATCATTAGTTATTGACCGACATAGAGTATTTTATATGTACTTAAAAGTTTTGAACGTTTCTCGGCTATATTTCATGATTTTGGCTATTTTTGACAAATCACAAGTTATAGACCGACATAGAGTATTTTATAAGTTCTCAAATTTTTTTGAATTTTTGTAGAGTACAACTTATATTTTTATCATATTAGACAAAATCACAAATTATTGTCCCAAATAGAGTATTTTATACATATTCGAAAATTTCTAAAATTATATAGTCTATAACCTATTATTAATGCTTGTTTCAACCAATTCATAAATTATCGTCCCATATATAATATTTTATGCATAGTCTTAAAGGTCTCGAATTTCATTAATGATTTTGGTCTTTCTCAAGCTAATCACAAATGTCCGTATGCATAGAGTTTTGTGTGACTATAACTCATGATTATTGTTGTTTTTGACCAAATCACTAATTCTCGTCCTGCAAAACATGTTTTACATATATTCCACACAAAATTCTGTGGGCTATAACCTTTGATTTTGACATTTGACCATATCACAAGATGTTGTACCCCGTAAAATATTTTATGTATACTCCAAAATTAATCCTTTTTTTTGTCATTTTCAATCAAATCACAAATGTTCATTTTGCATAAAATATTTTTTGCCTACTTCAAACTTCTCAATTTTCTGTGGATTATAACATACATGATTGTGGTCGTGTTCGACCAAATAACAAATTGTTTGATTGCTTAGTGTTGATGGCCATGATCACATAATCAGTCGGATTCAGGATAGGATCGGTTCCGCTCAGGCACTCATCGGGATGAGGTAGAGGGGATTGATGAAGGGGCTGCTTCCTTCTTCGAGTTTATGTCTAGTTCTTGAATTGGGCAGCTAAAAAATTTGCACAAGTAGAAGCTCGTGAGAGGGCGGGGACCGGTTCCCCCGTTGTACCTCCAACGATCAAGTTAGTTGATCCCTTTTGTGGGGTGAAGGAAGAACTGTGTTCTTGTAATTGTGCAATGTTTGCGTAAGAAGATTAGATTTGCAAGCCCTCTGTTAGAATAGTACTTGTATTTATACTTAGTGCATAAGGAGTAGATTGGTCACTTTAGTCGAGCACAAGAGGGCGGTGACGAAGTGTGGGCTGACAGCTGAGTCAGCCTCCGCTTTACAAATGTCGACTGGCTACTGGGGGAGAGGTCACTTCAGTCGAGCACAAGAGGATGTCTTCGTATTATCCGGGAAGTGATTGATGGCGTTGCAGAGCTCGTATGGTGTGACAAGTCATGTAGGCTATCAGGGCTAGGATCATGATGGGACCTGTCTAATGTGGACTGTGTTGCTGACATACAGCTAGAAGAAGATGCCCGAATCGGGTTTTATAATTTAGTCGAGAGGTAGCGTCTTTCGAGTCGTCCTTGTGAAGCCTCGGACGGTCGAATGGACTCTTGACGAGTCGTCTTTGACAAGAAGGTCGGCTAATTTCGGCTCTCAAGTCGACATGGAGAATGGTGAGTTCTCGACGAGTTGGCTAAATTGCGACTTCTGCAAGGCTTAGGCCGCCAAGTTGATTGAGGCCTTGCTTGCAGAGGGATATTTGTCTTTCACTTGTCAATGAATTGTATTTTAGTGAGTGGGAATAACATAACACTTAGCATATTTTATGTCTCTCAAAAATTCTTGAAATTTCCATACCTAATATTCTAGCCATTTTCGATAAAATCACAAGTTTTTGTCTCATAAAATAATTTACGTGTAATTTAGGCCATTTTTGACCAACTCACAAATTGCCATTACACAAAGTGTATCTCATGCGTAATAAAAGGTTCTTGAATATATGTGTATTATAAGCCTGTAACCCATAATTTTGGTCATTTTAGATCAAATCACAAGTTGTCATCTTGTATAGAGTAAATGTTGTGTACTCAAGAATTTCTAAATTTTTATGGCCAATAACTCATGATAGTGATCTTTTTCAGTCAAATCAAAAATTATTTTCCTGCGTAGAAATTTTTTCGTATACCTAAATTTTTTGAATTTCTACAAACTATAACCCTTGAATTTTAAGTTTTTAATCAAATCACATGTTGTTGACCTGCATAAAATACTTTATGCATACTCTTAAACTTTCAGATGTTTTGTGGACGTCAATTTTTGCTCGTCTAGACCTAATGGGAAGTAATTATGCGGTGTTCAAAATTCACGATTTTATGAGCTACAATCCATAATTTTTGTCCAATTTTGCCCGTTTTGACCAAATAACAAATAATTATGCGGAAATCAAAATTCATGATTTCACGAGTGATAATCCATAATTTTACCCATTTTTGCTCTTTTTGACCAAATGGTCAATGATTTTTTCGAGTCCAAAATTTGCGATTTTATGAGTTATAATTCATGATTTTTGTCCACTTTCACTTGTTTTGACTCAATCACGAATAATTATGCGGAGTTCAATTTCACGATTTCATGAGATACAATACATAATTTTTCTCCATTTTTCTCTCGTTTTGATTCAATGGCAAATAATTATGTGGAGTTTAAAATTAACGATTTCATGAGCTATAATTCATGATTTTCATCCATTTTTGCTAGTTTTGACCCAATGGTAAACAATTATGTGGACTTTAAAATTCTCTATTTATGAGTTATAATCCATGATTTTTGTCCATTTTCACTTGTTTTGCATAGCAAAAAAATAAATATGCGGAGTTGAAATCTCACGATTTCACGAGCTATAATTCACTTTTTTGCCCATTTTCATTTTTTAACTAAATGACACATAATAGTGCGGAGTTTATAAATTCATGATTTCATTAGATATAATCCGCGATTTTTGTCTTGTTTTAACATTTTGGTCCAATGACAATAATTAAGGGAAAATGTGTCTAGGCCCCCAAAAACTAAAGGAGATGTGACCCAACCCCCCATCTTTTTCCCTTACTCTTTTAACCCTTAAAATCCCAAAAAATATGTTCAGCCCCCTTTTAACACTTTCCAATGAATACATCCCAAAACATTCAGAAAATACCCATTCATTATCTTCTTCTTCTTCTTCTCTATGGTTTTCTCCTCGTCCCCCACTCCTCTCAATCTCCTCCCCCTCCTCTCAATCTCCTCCCCCTCCCCCTCCTCCTTGTAATCTCCTCTCAATCTCCTCCCCTCCTCTTCTCAATCTCCTTCGTTGTTGCTGCGTCAGGTAGAGGATTAAAAGAATTTATTTTGGAATGTTGTGGTTGGATTAAAGATACGAGTTTTTATTGGAAAAAGTGTGTTTGAGTGTATGATCAGAGGATTGAGCTTAGTCGGTATGGTTGAGGATGCAGAGAAGGTGCTTGATGAAATGGGTCACTTGGGGTTTAAGCCATCGGGGCTTGAGTATAGAGTGGTGATTCAATGGTATGGACGGTTAGGGTCGTTTAAGGAGATGAGGAGGGTGATTGGGAGAATGAGTGATGCTGAAATTGGAATTGATACGATTTGTAGGGGTGGGCAAAAACCAAAAAAACCGGTTCAACCAAAAAAACCGTCCGAAAAAACGGACCGGTTAACCGAACCGAATTAAATAGATGAGAAGAAGTCTCTAAACCGTCCGAACCGAATTAAATCGGTTTGGATCCGGTTTGAACCCCTGAACCGCCCAAAAAAAAAACCAACCCGAATTCTGTTGGGCGGTTTAGAGACTAAACTTATACCTCAAAACTTTTCCTGTTATCATCCAATAGATTCAAACGACGCAAGGAGCAGTTTCAAGCAATGAGTACAGCAATATCACAGAAAAATATCCTTGAGAACTAAATAAAGATTCAAATCAATCCAGAAAATTTGTTATGCACATGATGCACTTACAAAAGATGCATAACATTATATGAACAATATCATACAAAACATCACTCCCCCGTGTAATTAAATAAACTTAAAATTTAGTTAAAAAATTTCGCAGAATAGATCTAGAGAATTACATAAGATTCAAATCAATCACAAAATGTGTTATGTACATGATACTTATAAGAGATAAACATGCTGTATTATATGAACAACATCTTTAAAACATCAGTTCTCTGCGTAATTATATCAACTCAAAACTTTATTCTAAAGATGATAACCAGTCTAATTAAGCTTTGTTGGCGAGCTCAGGAACCTCATCATACGAGTTTTGTTGGGAAAAGTGTGTTTGAGTGTATGATCAGAGGATTGAGCTTGGTGGGTATGGTTGAGGATGCAAAGAAGGTGCTTGATGAAATGGGTCACTTGGGGTTTAAGCCATCGGGGTTTGAGTATAGAGTGGTGATTCAATGATATGGACGGTTAAGGTCGTTTAAGAAGATAAGGAGGGTGATTGGGAGAATGGGTGATGCTGAAATTGGAATTGATACGATTTGTGCGGATTTGGTGCTCTCTTGTTATGGTGAATAATGAGGAGGCTTTACCGGTTAAGGAATTGGCTGACGCATCAGTCTTACTTGCGAAATTGGCGTAGTCTAATTCAGAAGGAAGAAGATGTTAATTTTTATAATAGGACTGTTTGTACTCTTTATTCTTGTGTAGTTTCTCCAGAATTGCTTGTAACGTGTCATGTTTCATTGTTAGTTGATTATACTATGTGTTCTTGTGGTTTGGTTGTACTTAGATCAAATTTTAATGAAATATATTGTGTCTATTTAGTGATCAGTTTTGGTATAATTTATTTTGATTGTATGTAAAATGTATTGTGACTGTCATGTGAATATGTACAAGTTCATATTGTATGTAAAATGTATTGTGACTGTCATGTGAATATGTACAAGTTCATTCAAATAGAACTTGATATGCATAATAACTGAAGATTATATATAAATTATGTGTATCAAAACATGAATATTATGGAACATAATATGTACATAACCTTGAGGTTATTGTGTACATAATTAGATTGTGTACCAAATAATAGTTATATGTTGACTTTTAACTGAATGTGTTAACTTTCCTCCTAGTATGTTAACTTTTCATACTGAATGTTAACTTTCGCTGCTTTATGTTAACTTTCATCATAATATGTTAACATTCACTATTATATGTTAACTTTCATCATAATATGTTAACATTCACTATCACATGTTAACTTTCACCATAATATGTTAACTTTCTTCAGAACATGTTAATTATCAACTGAACATGTTAACGTTCATCATAATATGTTAACTTGTTAGATGTATATGTTAACTTGTCAGATGTATATGTTAACTTGTCAGATGTACATGTTAATTTATTCATCTATAACATCTTTAAGGACTTTTCTTGAAGGTCTGAAACAAATCTCAAATGGAGAGACAAGAGAAGGAAATTGCTATGATTAATCCACATTTTGAAGAACTTAAATGGTTTTTTTCCTTGCTTTTCCTCTTCATAAATTGATACAAAAGCAGGAGTGATGTGTAATGATTAGAGAGACTTAATTTAAAAGTTATTGTCTGTACTAAAAATGTGGCTTGAAGCCCTTTATTTTTTCACGATGTGCTTACTCAGATGAACATGTTTTATTTCAACTGTACACGTTGACTTTCAAATTCTATAGACTTTAAAGTGAACATGTTAACTGTCAGCTGTATGTGTTAACTTTCATCTGCATATGTTAACTTTATTATGAACATGTTATATTTCAGCTCTCCACGCTAACTATTAGTTGAATATGTTAACTTTTATCATATATGATGAAAGTTAACATGTTCAGCTGAGAGTTAACATATTACAAAGAAAGTTTATATATTATGGTGAAAGTTAACATGTAATAGTGAATGTTAACATATTATGATGAAAGTTAGCATGTTCAGTTAAAAGTTAACATGTTCAACTAAAAGTTAACATGTTACGAAGAAAGTTAACATATTATGGTGAAAGTTAACATGTTACGAAGAAAGTTAATATGTTCAGCTAAAAAGTTAACATGTTATGAGGAGAGTTAACATGTTATGAGATTTAATAGTGTATTATAACTTGAAGATTATGTACATAATCTGTATATATTACACAATAACCATAGGATTATGTACATATTATGTACCATAATATTCATGTTTTGATACACATAATTTATATATAATCTTCAGTTTATTATGCACATCAAGTTCTATTTGAATGAACTTGTACATATTCACATAATAGCCAAAATATATTTCACAAACAATCGCAATAACCAAAATTAATCACTAAATAGACAATATATTTCATTAATTTTTGATCTAAGTACAACCAAACCACAAGAACACATAGTATAATCAACTGAATAATGAAACATGACACGTTACAAGCAATTCTGGAGAAACTACACAAGAATAAAGAGTACAATCAGTCCCATTATAAAATTTAACATCTACTTTATCTTTTCTTCTGCAAGCTCACCCATAAAATTCATTTCTTCTCCTCATTTTGACAACCTTATCCAAGCAATAACAAGCTTCGTGTTCTTGTTTCTTCAACTTAAATTCTTGTTCTTCTCTCATAAGTGGAAATAATTGAGTTTTCACACTATACACGGGGTTGTCAAACCACTCCCGAAATCTACTACCATCATTATGAAATTATTCACAAAAACAAAATCAAAATCAAGTTAAATCATGAATCATAAATCACAGCTAATTGAGCAAAAATAATAATAAATTCAAGATTACTTACATGAGGATTTTTATTAGTCATAAAAGTGTAATAATAATAAATTCAAGATTACTTACATGAGGATTTTTATTAGTCATAAAAGTGTAATACTCACACTCTAAACCTCATGAACAAAACTCGACTCGAAGCAAGTGTAATACTCACACTCTAAACCTCATGAACAAAACTCGACTCGAAGCCCCCCTCCTCCCCCCAACTATCGGATAGAGGCTATCAGCTTTTTACAAATTTCACACCTGAAAATATTTTCGATAGCTTAATCTGATACTTCTCTGCATCTCCAACAATATCCACATACACCTTGTTAAGAAATTATGAGAATACAAAATGTCAGTGAATGAAAAGGGAAAGAAAATGTTCAGATATTGGTTATTCACACAAAACTAACTTTCTTAACATCTTAGCTGACAGCTCCCTTGGGTCTATGTCATCAACTTCCCATCCAATATAATTATCCACTTTCAGATTTCAAACAACTCTTCCCGCTTTTCCTCTTTTAGAGTCTTTGAATCTGCACATCAAGAATATAGTACAATGACGTGAAGTAACAAGTTAGGGGCTATGTTAGTTCTTTTGACTACAACAATCTTCAACTTAAAAGCCAAATGTAACTTAAGCCAATGATTTATACTCCATACATGTTATGCTGCTAGGCGATCTTTAACATTCACATGAATTTAGTATACAAGATCTCTAGGAGTGTGAGGATATGTTCTTTGGCCACAAATTTATGCAACTTTTGTAGCCTTCTTATGTAAACACTCAATAAATAGATGATATTCCAATGACCTAGTTATTTGTTCCATTCATTTGATTTATTCAGTGTTGCATGTCTCTGGGTCATAGGCATGCACATGTTTCTATTAATTTGTTCTTCAACAAACTTGTGGCATTGAGCTCCTTTATAGTTTGACGATAGTATCTCTTCCACTCAATTCATTAATCAGAAACTTAAGAAGCTGTGATGGCTCATGATTTTCACCAGCAGTGTCACTGAACTTCAAATAAGCGCACCACAGAAAAAATGTTACATCTGAAGTACTATCTTAACTTGTAGATAGTCATTCAGTGTGTTTTCACACAAGTTCAGCACTTCCAAGTATATATTTTTCTCTTGAGATAGGACTTCATGTATATACTTATTTTGACAGCATAAATGTTTAATAGCATAGGAAAGTGCATATGTGTTCTATGCTACTAAAAATTGACAAGATATATGCTTAAGATACTTCTTGGATGTAAAAAAAAACCTTTCTCATGGCTAATGAAAGTATCAAAACATTATTAAGTTAGCTAAGGGGTGAGACTTTGTGATCGAAAAGAAATAAAGAGAGACGATTTATTCCCAAATAAGTGAATTAAAAAAATTAAAAATTGGGGAGCAAAAGATTGAAGAAGAAACCAAGATCTGGGCCTTTTCCAGCCTCGTCGGTGCCCATGACGCAGGGCTCCGATGCCCATTTCAATAATGGAGCTGAACCCATCTTTCTCTCTCTATCTCTCATCTCTCTCCCGAGATCAGAGCAAACCCAAGAACATTCCTAGCCCCTCCTCCCCCCAGCTGCAGCACGCCAAGAGCTTCGCCCCCCCCCCCGCCTCTGCTTCTTCCTCCACGATCGCGCCGATGGAGAGGACTCCCTCCACCCTGGCTCTATCGTCCCCGTCCACTCCAGCTGCAACATCCTCCTCGAGGTCGACTCGAAGCCCCCTCCCCCTCCTCTTCCCCCTCCTCTTCCCCCTCCTCCTCGAGCTCGTCCCTCTGTTTGCCAGCAGCTTAGAGGAGGAGATGATGGTGGGACTTGAGAGTGAGAAGAGAGGAAAGTGATAGAGGAAGCTAAAAGTTTTTGGATAAATGGTAGAGTGTAGTTTTGGGTTTTGGAAAAAATATTCTCACTGTGCTGCGTTGGAAATGTAACTAGGGGCTGAAACACATGTATTTATTGTGTTGGGAGCTTTGTAACACAAAAAAAAATACGGGGGATGTGGTCACAATAATTTTTTTATTTTGGGGCCTTGATATAATTTTCCCAAATAATTATGCAGAGTTCAAAATTCACCATTTTATTAGCTATAATCTATGATTTTTGTTGTTTTTTCTCATTTTCAGCGAATAGCAAATAATTATGCGAAGTTCAATATTCACGATTCCATGAGATATAATACACATTTTTGTCCATTTTGGTCATTTTGATTCAAATAATTATACGGAGTTCAAAATTGATGATTTCATGAGCTATAATTCATGATTGTTGTCCATTTTTGCTACTTTTAACCCAATGACAAATAATTATGTCGAGTTCAAAAGTCATGATTTCATGAGTTATAACCAATGATATTTGTCTATTTTTGCTTGTTTCTACTCAATTGCAATTAGTTTATGAGTTCACGAGCTATAATTATGCGGAGTTCAAAGTTCACATTTTTATGAGCTATTACTCACGATATTTGTCCATTTTTGCTCGTTTCGTCCTAATTGCAAATAATTATGCAGAGTTTAGAACTCAAGATTTTTTGACCATTTTTGTCGTTTCGACCTAATAGTAAATAATTATGTTTAGTTCACTACTCACTATTTTCATAAGCTAATCCACGATTTTGTCCATTTTAGCTTGTTTTAGACCCAATGGCGAATATCATGCAGAGTTTGAAATTCATGATTTTATGAGCCACAATCCACAATTTGTCTAATTTTGCTCATTTTGACCAAATGACAAATAATTATGTGGAAATCAGAATTCATGGTTTCATGAGTAATAATCTATGATTTTTATCCATTTTTGTTCTTTTTAACCAATTGACGAATAATTTTTGAGTCCAAAATAATTTCATAAGATAATTCTATGATTATTGTCTATTTTTTCTCTTTTTGACCAAATGACATAATTTGGCCGAGTTTACAATTTACAATTTTGTTATGGTGTCCGCTCACCCAAGATATAGTATTCACAAAATAATACGATAAGAGTCCTAGTCAAGTCCCAAGAGTTCTAGGCATTTCGACTCCTAAGTCGAGTATCAAGCTCTCGGCTCTTTATTAAGGTAAGCCCAACACATATGGTCGAATTCTCCAGTACAACTCGACCATCATGGCTAGATTACAAGACCTTGATACCTTACCAAAGTATAAACCCAAGGTACAATTACAGAGGTCTCGGCCCCACTCATCAAGCCGGCACCCTAGTGTCGACACAAGAGGCGATACTAGCCGATACGAGAGATCCTGACATGCCAAACGAGTCGACATCTTTATATCGACCTGACAGGCGGTTATTAAGCTGAGATAAGATAACGTTTCACTCAGACGGACAAGCCGACACTCCTAAGTCGACACGAAAGACAGTGTCGGTCGATCTTTTCATGCATCATTTCATGCAGTGGTAGTCCGAGTTCCCCGTTCTTGGTAAAGAATGTATTAGTGTCCGGGTTGTAGATCTCGAACAAACAGAGGAAATGACCTACACTAATCTGCAGGCCATGCATGCTGGCACGGATCGGGACATCCAACCCTAATTCTGCTAACTCTCGCCCAAAACGGTTTAACACATATCGAGTCATCCTACTCCACCACCATTTGTCCCCAGAGTAATGGACCCATCCATAACATCTAAAAGTCTCTCTTGGTAATTTCTTTCCCGCTGCTGCTAACCGGTTCTTCACGGTGTTGGCTTGCACTATCTTCTCATTCTGAGGTATATTGTCTTGTCCCAACCCTAGTGTCGACACAAGAGGCGATACTAGCCGATACGAGAGATCCTGACATGCCAAACGAGTCGACATCTTTATATCGTCTCGACAGGCGGTTATTAAGCTGAGATAAGATAACGTTTCACTCAGACGGACAAGCCGACACTCCTAAGTCGACACGAAAGACAGTGTCGGTCGATCTTTTCATCAAGGACAACCCTATTTAAGGCAATCAACCACTCACTGGGCATTTCTCAGGGACAACTTAAGGGACGTTCCCTGTTGTCGACTAAGTTGAGGACTCGACCATGGTCTCAAGCCTCCCCCCGAGCAAATGTCGACATCTCAGTCCACCTCGAACAAGTCTTATCCAGATATTGGTCTGAAAAAGTCTCCATGACTTGTCAGCTCAATCACTTCCCAGAAAATACGGAGATACATTCTCCAATAATGAAGTGACTTCCCCTCTAGTCGCCAGTCGACACCTGTAAAGCCAGAGATGACTCAGCATGCCCGCGTGCCCTCTGCCATGCTCACAAGTCACTTTCCGGATATCGCGGAGACGCCATCTCCCATGCTGAAATGACTTCCCTCCCAGTCGCTAGCTGACACTTGTAAAGAGAGAGATGACTCATCTTCCAGCTCACGCTTCGTCACCGTCATTCTGCATGACCGAAATGACCAATCTATCACGGACATCCACGCTATATATGGATGTTATTCACCATGAGAGAAAAGGATCCCATGAAATCAAGACAAGAAACAAATAACAATCTAACTCTTCTAGTCCATCCAATCTGAGAGATGATAATCTCTAATGAACATAGCATAAGAACGCATAGTTCTAAACTCTACTCAAGCTCATGTTTATCAACTGACTTGATCTTCGGAGGAACCACAGGGAAACCGGTCCTCGTCCTCTCACGAGTTATTTCTGTCTGTGCAGCACGGACATCAGACCCTCATTCAAGAACTAGGCGTAAAGCTGGAGAAGAAAACTAGCCCTCCATCATCCTTCACCACCCCGCAACAACCCTTTTCTGGATTAATTGGCTGTTTGATATCGAGCATCAACAAATTTCATAAACTATAATCTAAGATATTTTTGCCAATTTTGCTCGTTGACTGGCAAATGATTATGGGCACTTCAAAATTCATGATTTTATAAGCTATAACTCACGAGTTTTATCCTTTTTTGGGCATTTCAAATAATTATGCAGACTTCAAAATTCACTATTTCATGTGATATAATCTATGATTTTTGTCTATTTTCACTAGTTTCGACCTAGTGGCAAATAAATATACGTAGTTAGAAATTCACGATTTTCATAAGCTATAGTCCGCAGTTTTTGCGCATTTTTATTTGTTTTCCTCATTGAGAAATAATTACCCAGAGTTCAAAATTCATGATTTAATGAGCTATAATACATGATTTTCCCCAATTTTTTTTTCTCATTTTATTCAATGATAAATGATTATGTGGAGTTCAAAATTCACGTTATCATGAACTATAATCCATAATTTTTATCTATTTTTGTTCGTATTGACCCAATGACATAATTATGTGGAGTTCAAAATTTACTATTTCATGAGTAATAATCTAAAAATTTGGTCCATATTTGCTCGTTTCATTATAATGGCAAATAGAAATGCAAAGTTCAAAACTTAATTTCTTGAGCTATATTCCATGATTTTTATCCATTTTCAATTGATTTGACTAAATGATAAATAATTATGCAGATTTTAAAATTTATGAGTTCATGATCTATAATTCATATTTTTTATCTAATTTTGCTCATTTTGACTCGATGACAAATAATTATGCAGAGTTTAAAGTTCACTATTTCATGAGCTACTAGATAGCACAGACGCAGGTGTAGACACGAACATGGATACAAACACGACAAATTTGTAAAATGCAGGATATAGGGAGAACTCTCTCTCTCTCTCTCTCTATATATATATATATATATATATATATATATATATATATATTAAACTACATATAATATTTGTATGTTTCTTTTTATTATCTACAACAATTCGAAATCAAGTTAAATCTAAGTAATATTAAGGTTTAACTACAAAAGTTTAGTTTTAATCACATAGGATAATACAATGGGTATTTTGCAAATATTTAAGTAATGAGAGTTAGTTTTTACGTTAAAAAACCGATTGGTTTTAAGCCCAATATTTTGCCAAAGAAACTAGTTTTGGGTATAAGTATTGGAGAAATCGAGTTTTGCATTGACCTATACATGTCCATGGCATGTCCGCTAAGAATCAGTGTCCGACACATGTTGAACGCGGATACGGCCCCCAAAACACCGTGTTCGAGAGACGGCCCCCAAAATACTGTGTCCGAGAGATGAGCTACATTTTTTGTTCATTTGTTGTCATTTCGACCTAATGACAAATAAATATGCGGAGTTCAAAATTCACATTTCATAAGCTATAATTGATGATTTTTGTCCCTTTTCGCTTGTTTTGACTCAATGACAAATAATTATTGAGAGTTCAAAATTCTTTGTAATCCATGATTTCCCCCCATTTTTCTTGTTTTGATTCAAAGGCAAATAATTATGAGAGTTCAAAATACATGATTTTATAAACTATTATCCATAATTTTTATCCGTTTAACCTAACACAAATAATTATGCGGAAGTCAAAATTCACTATATGATGAGCTTTAATCCATGAATTTTGTCTATTTTTGTTTGTTTCGACATAATGACAAATAAATTTGCAGAATTTAAAACTCACAATTTCATTAGCTTATAATCCATAATTTTTGTCTATTTTTGCTTATTTTTGTTAAATGGCAAGTAATTGTGCAAAGTTCAAAATTGATGATCTCATTAGCTATAATCCACAATTTTCGTCATTTTTTCCCCTCATTTTGACCCAATGAGAAATATTTGTTTGTTGTTTAATATTCCCAATTCCATGATCTTGCATGGTTTTGTCCATTTTTGCTTGTTTTGATGCAATGATAATTAATTTTACAGAGTTCAAAATTCACGATATCATGAGTTATACGTGACTTTTATGCATTTTTCTAGTTTTGACTCGATGACAAATAATTATGCAGAGTTCAATATTCACGATTTCATGAGCTATAATCTATGATTTATGACCATTTTGCTCATTTTTAACAAATGATAATTAATTATGTGGATTTGAACATTGATAATTTCGTGAGATATAATCTACGATTTTATTCCATTTTCGCTAGTTTTGACTAAATGTGAAATTATGTGAGATATAATTGATGATTTTAGTCCATTTTTGCTAGTTTTGGCTAAATGTCAAATAATTCTGCTGAGTTCAAAATTCACGATTTTATTAGCTATAATTCATGATTTTTGTCCTTTTTCACTTGTTTCTACTCAATTACAAATAGTTTAAGATTTCATGAGCTATAATTATGCGGAGTTTAAAATTCACGTTTTCATGAGCTATAACTCATTCTTTTTGTTCATTTTTGCTTGTTTTGACTTAATGACAAATAATTATGTGGAGTTCAAAACTCACAATTTCATGAGCTATACTCTATGATTTTTTGTCCATTTTTTCTTGTTTTGACCAAATGATAAATTATTTGCTCGAGTTCATAATTTACGTTTTCATGAGCTAAAATCTAGAATTTTGTTTATTTTCGCTTGTTTCGACTTAATAACGAATGATTATGTGGAGTTCAAAACTCACGATTTCATAAGCTGTCATCTATATGTTTTTTTTCCGTTTTTGCTCGTTTTGACAAAAGGACAAATTATTTTCTCAAGTTCAAATTTTACGTTTTCATGAGTTATATAACTCACAATTTTTGTCCATTTTCCCTTATTTCGATTTAATGACAAATAATTATGTGGAGTTCAAAATTCGCGATTTTATGAGCTATAGTTCATGTTTTTTGTCTTTTCCTCGTTATAACCCAATTATAAATAATTATGCGGCGTTCAAAATTCATTATTTCATGAGTTATATTCCATGATTTTTTGTCCATTTTCGCTCATTTCTACCTTATGGTAACTAAATATGCGGATTTCAAAACTCACAATTTCATGAGTTATAATTCACGATTTTTGTTCATTTTTACTTATTTTTACTAAATGACAAATAATTATGCAGAGTTCAATATTCATGATTTTATGAGCTACAATCTATGATTTTGACCGTTTCTGACCAAATCGCAAAATTCTATCAGACAGAATATATTGTGCGTGCTCCAAAAAAATTTATTTTATGTGGGCTACAATGCTTGATTGAGGCCATTTTTTATCAAATCACAAATTGTCTTCCCACACAGAATACTTTGTGTACTCCGAAATTTCCAAATTCAAACCAAATCACAAGTTACTGTCACACATAGAATATTTTTTGCGTACTCTGAAAAGTTTGAATTTTGTGGACAATAACACATGATTTGGCTGTTTTCAACCAAATCAAAATTTTTGTGGTGGGTAATACAAATGTTTGAATTACATTCAGAAATTACCTGATATTAATAGAAATTAGAAAGTGAAATCTGACGAGAGTATAGAACACATTACTTGGATTTTAAAAGGATGTTTTGATTATATAAGGATGCTTGGCGTCATGTAACTGTCCACACTGGGACTACTCTTGGGTTTACCTGCTTACTTAACATGTCATCTTTGGAAATTTTGAACAGAATCTTAGGACATGATTTGGGGATGTTTTAATTGTTTTGTTGCCTCCCTATGTGTAACATTTAGTAAGATTACTATAGCGATCCGACAAGAAATACTATTGGAGATAGTTGGAAAGTCAAATAACTACACTATCGGCCTGCCAGTATTGGTTGCAGGATGCATTTAGTACTCGGAAGTTTAACATCATCACATATATTCAGCATGTTAGGCAGAATGGAGCTTGAGATTAATTGGGATGGTTGAAGCTGGGAAGTGCTATTGGGTTTCGAGTTATTTGGATATGGTTTGATTTTTGGTTCAAATTATTTTGACATCTAAAATGTAATCTCCATTTGTAACATTTACTAAGTCATACATCCTTTATCAGTGTTTCTTCTTTATGTGCTTCGTTTTTTTTTCTTTTTTCGAGATCCATTATATTTAGCAGAAATTTCTAGGTTTCCTTCTCTTATACTTGATTCATAGGTTTAATGCAACAGACTTTTTGGAGAGATTAAGAGGCAAAAGGTTGGTGCTTGTTGGAGACTCAATGAACCGCAACCAGTTTGAATCAATGTTATGCCTTTTACGTGAAGCCGTACCTGATAAAAGCAAAATGTATGAGACCCGAGGATACAAAATATCAAAAGGTCGAAGCTATTTCAATTTCTTGATTGAGGTGAGAAATCACAACTCCCATATGCTTTCTAACAGTATAGTCAATCAATAATGTGCTGAACTTCATGCAACCTGAGCAAAGTGCTGGCTTATGTTTCAAATCTCCATAGAACTAGTATTCCATGGATGCCGTCTCAATTGTTCCAACTTGCCTTCTAAGTAGAAAAAGTGAATCCTGATGCTTATGTCTATCACATAGTCGTGAGGCTTATACAGCCTCATCCTACTGCTTTTAGTATGTGTTGGATATAGAAACAGTAATGGAATTATGAACAGGATTATAACTGTACTGTGGAGTTCCTTCTCTCTCATTTTCTGGCCCGACAAGGAACAAATGTGAATGGACAAGGCAGTAGAAATGCTATACTTGAGATCGATCGTGTTGATAAGTCAGCTAGTAGATGGAAAAAGGCTAACATCTTGGTCTTCAACACAGGGCATTGGTGGAACCATGGAAAGACAGCAAGAGGGTAATGAAAGCTTCTTTTATAATAACCTGCATCTCTTTCTTTTAATCAATTGTAGTAGTATATTTTATAAATAGTTTGATGTATTATTCGCTTTTACAATCAGGAAGAACTATTATAAAGAAGGTGGCATGATTTATCCACAGTTTGATGCGCTTGAAGCTTTTAAGAGAGCCATGAAAACTTGGGGTAAATGGATTGATGAAAATATGAAAGATAGAGAGAATCTGGTATTCTACCGTGGGTATTCAACGGCTCATTTCAGGTGAAATGTTACGTCCATATTTAGGTCTAGAACGTAAATTGTTCATTATGTAATAAACAACTAAAGTTTCTGTTGTCTGTTGCATTCTACTTAATCAGAGGAGGAGGTTGGGACTCTGGTGGCTCATGCAATGGAGAAACCGAACCTGCTTTTAGTGGAGCTATAATAGAAGACTACCCTACGAAGATGAAGATCGTGGAAGAGGTTATTAATGAAATGAAATCCCCAGTAATTCTACTGAATGTAACTAAATTGACAAACTTTCGCAAGGATGGACACCCATCAATCTATGGTAAGGGAAAAACACGGGGTCAAAAGGTGAGAAGTAAGCAGGATTGCAGTCATTGGTGCCTTCCTGGGGTACCAGATGCATGGAATGAGTTGATATATGCTACCCTTGTTTACGAGCAATATGGAGTAGGATAATAATTCTATCATGTGATTTTTACCCCCCCATTTGAGCTCTTATTCAGCAGATGTTTTAGACACACGCATAGATCTTATGCTGATAACTCTTGGTTTGTTAAGGAGATCATACTATCACGAGGAGGCTTGTTGCGTACCGAAGTTGGCTTGACGGTGGAAAAAGATGGAAGTTGATTATTATAACCGCGGGGTTCGATTAGCAAATCAGAGGTACTCTGTTGCGGTGCTTTTCCTGATGCTATGCAAGAAAAGGTGGGTGTGTATTAAGCTTGCAACATTGCAGTGTTCGTACTGTGATTTACCAGCCACATTCTTTTATTGATGTGCTCGTGCCGGTTTTTGTCTCCAACTTGCAGATTCTTTTAGTCCTTGTACGTTTTGTTGACGGTTAGGAAAGCACCCGGATTTTGATGCAATTATTTGCTATTATCAATTTATCATTTATTATTATTATTATTATTTTAGCTAACGCGATGGGTGAACTGTTGATCGTCTCCTCGGTTTCGGGACGGATTATATTGTTAAGTCTGCAGTCAGAATGTAATTACAAGGAGCAAGTATGCTCAGTGTGCTAAGAGAGTAAGGTGAGATTGGAGAAGCTTACGGGATTATCTCAAAGGGTACCCAAACAATATTCGAGCCAAAACAGGGTTCCCCATGGAACGCGCGCATGTAGTAGTCTCTTGATTTCTGGCGGTAGTTTTACTTTCGGTGATTTCAACTTTTTATTTGAGTCCTTTATTTGTTTTTTTCCCCCTACCTCATCCAAGGGAGGGCTATGCTTAAATTTTATGAAGATCAAGCATTAGTGAGTAAATTTCCAGAATAAAATGATAAATAAATCAAAAGTCAAGCGTTCTTTCGATTACACTACGTGTAAAGACTGGTCCTTGCAAAAGGGACGAACGGAATTAAGAGGAAAGGGGAAGGGAAAACCTCAAAACCAGCCCTTTAGTATATATACACTCACTATACGATTGCTTCTGCTTTTTAATTTTTAATTTTTTTTAATTTAAAAAAAAAAAATTGGGTCTTCTTTCGTGGTCCCCGATGTCACTCTCGGTAAGTCGAGATGAAACGCTGACCCTGATCCCTCGGCCTGCTGCTTCATCCTGCTATTCTCCGCGTTCAGAGTTTCACTCCGCTTCTTCAGCAGCTGGAAGTCCCCACTTCCGTCCGCTTCAGCTTACTCCCGTGAGAAACAAAAAAGTTTAGTTTACATTTATTCATAAAAAAAATTTAGCCATCGAGCCTGTTTGGATTTGTAGGAGGTGAAGGGAAGTTAAGGTAAACTAGGTGAGAGAATGGAAGGGAAGGGAAGGGAGTTCCCTTCCCATTGGTTACACCCCAATTTGGGGTAACAAATTTTATACTATTTGGGGGTGAACCAAGGGGAACTAGGGTGAATTAACTTCACCTCCTAAGGTATATATACACTCACTATACGATTGCTTCTGCTTTTTAATTTTTAATTTTTTTTAATTTAAAAAAAAAAAATTGGGTCTTCTTTCGTGGTCCCCGATGTCACTCTCGGTAAGTCGAGATGAAACGCTGACCCTGATCCCTCGGCCTGCTGCTTCATCCTGCTATTCTCCGCGTTCAGAGTTTCACTCCGCTTCTTCAGCAGCTGGAAGTCCCCACTTCCGTCCGCTTCAGCTTACTCCCGTGAGAAACAAAAAAGTTTAGTTTACATTTATTCATAAAAAAAATTTAGCCATCGAGCCTGTTTGGATTTGTAGGAGGTGAAGGGAAGTTAAGGTAAACTAGGTGAGAGAATGGAAGGGAAGGGAAGGGAGTTCCCTTCCCATTGGTTACACCCCAATTTGGGGTAACAAATTTTATACTATTTGGGGGTGAACCAAGGGGAACTAGGGTGAATTAACTTCACCTCCTAAGTGTTCCCAAATAAGGTGAATGGTTCCCCTAACTTGCCTTCATCCTTATTCCCCTCAATCCAAACAAGCCCTTATAATAAAATGACTACTCCTAAGATATTAATTTATCCTTGTTTAATAATTACCTCGCTCTCTTGTTCTGAAACCAAACTTGGACTTGTCGTGGCTGATTTAGGACCAACCTCTCGGCCAGTTCGTTCTTCTGATACTGCATGCATATATAAACAAGTTATTTGTTAATGAAGAGTTAACGGTCGAATTGTCATCGAAATAATAAAAAAATCGAATACCGGAGATTTTCAGATCGAAACGTAGTTGAGAGATCGAGGATTTTACAGTAGTAAGGGTATTATGCTCCCGAAAGGTATCCTCTGATTAACAAAGCTGTTTGCCCTTGATCAGCTAGTTAGCCGAAGCTTCTTCCTCGTGTAACAACTGTCGTGGCTTTGCTTCATCACCTTCATCCAAAATCCTCCATCTTTTCGTCCGCTGTTCTTCTTTCAATAGTGGATGAGGAGGCAAATTTGTATAACTTCAAGGAATCATTTCAGCCTATTGTCGAGTATTTTCATGGAGGCAAATTTGTATAATTTCAAGGAAAACAACCCATAATTTTTTGCCAACTTTAGTCATTTCAACCATCTGGCATATAATTTCGTAAAGCCTAAAATTTATAATATCATGAGCTATATAACCCATGATTTTTTTTCCTTTTTAGTCATTTCGACCCGTTGACAAATAATTTCGTAAAGCCTAAAATTTATAATATCATAAGCTATAACCCTCAATTTTTGAACATTTTTAGTCATTTCGTCCCGTTGGTAAATAATTTTGTAGAGGCCAAAATTCATGATTTATGAGCTTGCTATGGTTGGTCATTTTTAGTCATTTTGACCCATCAGAAAATAATTTTTCAGGGAGCAAAATTCACAAATTCATGAGCTTAATAAGTCATGATTTTTTGCCCTTTTTAGTTATTTCGATATATGAAAAATAATATTGCGGAGGTAAAAATTCAATATTTCGTGACCTACAACCCATGATTTTTGGTCATTTTTAGTCATTTTAACACATTGGCAAAATACTTTCACGATGACCGAAATTCACGATTTCATGAGCAATAACCCATGATTTTTTGACATTTTAAGTCATTTGAGCCCACTGGGGATTAATTTTACAGTTAATTTTACGGAGGCTAAAATTTATAATTTTGTAAGATATAACTCGTGATTTTTGGCTATTTTTTTATCATTTCGACCCATTGGCAAAAATTTTCATAAAGGCCAAAATTCACGATACCATGAGCTATGACCCATGAGTTTTGGCCACTTTTTAAGTTTTTTCAACCCATTCACAAAAAATTTTGAGGAGGCTATAATTTAAAATTTCATGAGTTATAAACCCCAATTTTGGCTATTTTTACTCATTTCGACCCGACGTAAGATAATTTCATAGAGGCCAAAATTAAAGATTTCATGAGATATAATTCACGATATTTTGGTATTTTTAGTTGTTTTGACTCATTTACAAAGAATTTGCAGAGGCTAAAATTCACAATTTATGAGTTATAATCTATGATTTTTTGACACTTTCAGTCGTTTCAAACCGTTGTCAAATAATATTATGGAGGCTAAAAATTACATTTTTATGAGCTATCACTCATAATTTTGGGCCATTTTTTATCGTTTTAACCCCTTGTCAAATAATTTTACGGTGGTAATAATTCACAATTTTATGAGTTATAACCCATGCTTTTTAGCCATTTTTCTTTTTAGACCCGTTGGAAAATAATTTCATGAAGGTAAAAATTCACAATTTCATAAGCTCTATTCAACAATTTTTAGCCATTTTAAATCATAACATCTCATTGACAAATAATTTTATGGGGGCTAAAATTCACTATTTTGTGAGTGATAACCCATGATTTTTTTTCATTATTAGTCATTTAGATCCATTAGCAAATAATTTTACAAGGGCCAAACTTTAAAATTTTATAAGCTATAATCCATGTTTTTATTTTTAATGTTTAATCATTTGGAGTCATTGATAAATAATTTTATGGTGGCCAAAATTCATGATTTTATGAGATATAACTGATGATTTTTATCCATTTTTAATCGTTTTATTCGTCGTCCATTAATATCACAGTTTCATGAACTAATGTTGATGTCAATTATCAAACAGAGAATAATAACCTATGATTTTATGAGATATAACCTATGATTTTTTCCATTTTTAGTCACTTTATCTACCGTCCATTAATTTTCACAGTTTCATGAACTACGAATTTTTTCCCCATTTTTAGTCATGCAACACGACTTGGCCCACTATTTAGCCGACATCTCACGTAACCGAGTCAAAAGGCGGTATTTGTCGTCCAAACCTGGCCAATCGCCCTTGAGAATAACCCCCACTCGGCCCGTTGTAGCAGCCATCAATACTTATAGTCGACCATTAGCAAAAATGACTAAAAGAATTGGTAGTTTTCTCGAACCCCGTGCAGACAACCTCCTATCCTTGCATTAACCGCTCTGACAAAATCATTACTGCTCTAGTCAACAAAGTTTTTATGACTTATCAGGCTACCATCAGCACCAAGCAACCACTGTCACTTAGCACTGACCACATGGATGGCTCATTTTCACCAACGACCAACACCTGTTAGCTGTCTGCCGACTTAGCTGCCTAGTTGGACTTAGTCTAAGTAACTTTCTTGCCCCTCAGATCCACTATAAAAAGGAGGGGCACTACATGAGGTAACTCTCTTTGGTCTCTTTTACATAACTAAGAGCTAACCCTATATTTTCCCTACTCAAGATTATCAAATGACTTGATCGTCGGAGGAACAACCGGAGAACCCAACTTCATCCTCTTACGAGTTCTTTCTTATGCAGGGAAGAACATTAAACCCCAGAGCACAACATCAGAAGGAGTTAGAGGACCTTAACCACCCCTCAACTTGCAAATTGTTCCATGTTTGATAACTAACGTCAACAACTACAAACCACTGCAAATTATTCCATGTTTGATAACTGACGTCAACAACTAAAAACCACGATTTTATGAGTTAAAAGTCACAATTTCATGAGCTACAAAATGCTATTATTGGTCATTTTCAATCATTTCGAACTATTAGAAAGTATTTTGTGAAGTCCAAACTTCACAATCTTTTGTGCTATAACACATAAGTTTTTGCCATTTTTAGTCATCTCAACTCATTGGCAAATAATTTTGTAGAGATCAAATTTCACTATTTCATGAGCTGTAAACTACGATTATTTGTCATATTTATTCAAATCAACCTAATGGCACATAATTTCGTGGAGTTGAGGCCAAAATTCACAATTTCAAGAGCTATATAAACCATAATGTGACCATTTTCAATCAATCCAACCAATTGGAAAATAATTTTATGGAGGATAAACTTCATGATTATATGAGCTATAATCCATAATTTTGACCATTTTTAAATCATTTCTAGCCATCTCAAGTCATTGTCAAATAATTTTCTGTATTCTAAAATTTGCAATTTTTTGAACTATTACCCATGACTTTAGGGCATTTTTAGTTATTTTGATCCTTTGGCAAATAATTTCACAAAGTCCAAAATTAACAATTTAATGACATAATCTATGATTTTTAGCTAATTTTATTCTTTTTAATCCATTGGAAAATAATTTTGCAGAGTGTAAAATTTATGATTTCTTGAGTTATAACTCACTAAGTTTGGCCATTTTTAATATTTTGACTCATTGGTAAATGATTTCTTGGAGTCCAAAATTCAACTTTTAATGAGCTATAACCGACATATTTAGGCCAGTTTAATCATTTTGACCCATTAGCAAATAATTTTGCATAGTCTAAAATTCACAATTACGTGTACTATAACCCATGTATTTAAGTCAATTTTAGTCATTTTAGTACATTAGCTTGTTAAAGCCAATTTTTATGATTTTATGATCTATATTACTCAATATTTGGCCATTTTTTTTTGTTAATCTGACCCATTAGCGAATATTTTTGTGAAGATCAAAATTCACAATTTTATAAGCTATAACCCACAATTTTTGACCATTTTTAGTTGTTACGACATACTGACAAATAATTAAACTCTAAATTTCATGATTCACAAGCTATAACCCATGATTTTTCATAATTTTAAGTTGTTCAAACACATTGGTAAATGATTTTGCTAAAGCCAAAATTCATGATTTAATAAACTATTACATAATTTTTGGCCATATTTATTAGCTTTGCCCTCTTGGCAAAAAACTTCACAAAGTAAGAAATACAAGATTTCATGAGCTACAACCGACATTTTTTGGCCATTTTTAATCATTTCGACCCATTAGCAAATAATTTTGCGTTGGCTTGTTCATGATTTCATGAATTATAACTCATAAGTTTTGGCTATTTTTATTTGCTTCGACCCATTTGCAAACAATTTCATAAACTTTAAAATTCATTATTTAATGACATATAACCCAACATTTTTTGCCATTATTAGTCATTTTTGTTCGTTGATAAAAAGATTTTAAGAGGCCAAAACTCATGATTTTGTGAGCTATAACCAACGATTTTTTTGCTACTTTTAGTTCTTTGACCCATTAGCAAATATTTTTGTAGAGGTAAAAATTCATGATTTCATGGGTGGTTAACCATAATTTTTGGTCATTTTTAGTTATTTCAGACCATTGACGAATAATTTCATGTAGTCTAAAATTTATGTTTTCATAACTTATAAGCCATAATTTTCTTTGCCAGTTTTTAGTCATTTTGACCCATTTGCGAGGTGAAATTCATGATCTCATGAGTTAACCCATATTTTTTGGCCATTTTTAGTTGTTTTGACCTATTGGCAAACAATTTCATAATGACTAAAATTTATGATGTTATAAGCTATAACTCAAGATTTTTGTTCATTTTATAGGTCATTTTGACTTGATGGCAAGTACTTTCGCGGTGGCCTAAATTCACGATTTCGTAGGCTCTAACCTATGATTTTTGGTCATTTGAAGTTATTCTGAACCATTATTAAATAATTTTTTAATGTCAAAAATTCATAAATTTATAAGCTAACCCGTGATTTTTGGCCATTTAAGTCATTTTGACCCATTGGCAAATAAATTCGTGAGAGTCAAAATACATTATTTCTTGATTATAACCCATGACCTTTTACCTTTTTTAGTTATTTTGATCCATAAGTAGATAATTTCATGTAGCGTACATTTTGGGATTACATGAGCTATAATCAATGATTTTTGGCCAGTTTTTAGTCATTTCGACCCATTGATAAATAATTTCACGGAGTCTAAAATTTATAATTTCATGAGCTATATCCCACAATATTCTAAAATTTTAGTCGATCCAGCCAATTGGCAATTTTAGTCGAGACAACTAAAAGACCCAAAATCACAGGTTAAAACTTATAAAATTGTGAATTTTGGACTCTATAAACTTATTATCCAACGGCTAACAAAGACTAAAAATGTCCAAAAATCGTGGGTTATATTCTCATAAATCGTGAAGTTTAGACTCCACAAAATTATTTACAAATGGGTCAGAATGACTAAAACTGACTAAAAATCATGAGTTATATATAAGTTCATGAAATCATGAATTTTGGACTCCATAAAATTAATTCGCTAATGGGCCAAAATGATTAAAAATATCCAAATATAATGGGTTTTAGCTCATGAAATGATAACTTTGAACTTTGTAAAATTATCTACCAAGGCGTAGAAACTACTAACATTGGCAAAAATCATGGCTTTTTAACTCATGAAATCGTGAACTATAGACTCTAAGAAGTCATTTGCCAACATGTCATACGACTAAAATAGCCAAAAATCATTAGTAATAGCTCATAAATTCGTATATTTGACTCAACCAAAGATTTTCCAATGGGTTGGAATGTTTAAAAATAGCCAAAAGTTATGGTTATTGCTTATGAAATTGTGAATTTTAGACTATGCAAAATTATTGCCAACGGTTTGGAACAACTAAAATGGCCAAAAATGATGGGTTGTAGCTCGTGAAATTATAAATTTTAAACATCGCGAAATTAATTACCAATAATTTAAAATGGCTAAAAGTGGACACAAGTCACAGGTTTTAGCTCATGAAATCATCAATTATAAACTCCATAAAATTATTTACCAATAGGTCAGAATGACTAAAAATGTCCAAAAACTGTTGGTTATTGATAGGGTCTAAATGATGTCCAAAGGTTGCAAGTATACAACCAATCAAGTTATAGTATAAAAAATTATCGTTCCCACGAGAAAGGTGTTTGTAAGAGATAATTAGAATCGGTTCTTATGTTGTGTGCGTGACAATTAGGGGTGATGATTGAGTATGATTGTGGAGAGATATGAAGAGTGTTATGAATATATGCAAAACAATAAAATGAAATTGAGAGGAGGGAAAGGAATCAAAGAAAACAAGAGGAAAGAAAAAAATAATGAAAAAATCAAGAATAAAAAAAATTCAAGAAAGTAAAGATGAATGATTCAATTAAAGATATAAGGAATCTAGAATTGAATCCACTAGCTAATTTCAATAATAAATTATGAACCATTCTCTTTTTATCATATTTTACTTTAGATTTATTAAGCATAGACTATCAAACCATTTAAGGAAAATATAACATATCAAATTATCATCTAAGCAAAATTAATATTCATGAAAAAGAACAACAACTAGTTAGTAATTCTAGAATTCATAAGTATAACCTATCAAACCACTTAAGATAAGCATAGATTATCAAATTCTTCTTCTACCCTAGAATTCATAAGTATAACCTATCAAACCACTTAAGATAAGCATAGATTATCAAATTCTTCTTCTACCAATTAGTTCTCTAGTTGATTATCCTATACATGATCATTTTAAGTGCAAAAGAATAATTCACACAATATAAAGGGAATTAGGCTTGCTTCATACAATTCTAGGATTCCTATAAGGATTAGTTCCACATGTTAAGAATGAAAAAGAATAAAAACTAATCACAAAGAAGAGAAATAAGAACAAAGAAATTTACACTATGAACAAAGAAATAAATCTAACTAAATTGCAAAAGAAAAGAAAATAAATGAAAATCTAGATTAAGCGAGAAAATAAATCTACTCTACAAATTAAAAGTGTAAAATAAAATAAAGATAAGAAACTAAATCTACTCACAAGACATTAATGTAAATCTAAACTACTAAGCAATGAGAAAATAAATTACTATACAGAGATAAAAAATAAAATAAAAAATTAACAATAAAAGAAAGGTTAGCATCATAAAAACAAACCTTCAAATTGATCTTCATCATCATCATCATCCAACAAAGAGAAGAAAAATATGAAGAGGTGAATGAGAGCCGTTGGATTAATTGTAACAAAAATATGAAAAGGTGAATGATCTTCATCTTCATCATCATCTTTTGAACAATATTTTACAATGATAAAAGTACACGCAAAGCAAGTACAACAGTTTGCAGGGATAGATAATTGCATTGGATCAGTCTACAGGACTATTAAATTACATATGCCAAAAAGGCTAGAGGATTTATGAATTCTGCTACATTTGAAGTCAGATCCTCTTCCAAAAACCAAAAGAAATTATCTGTTTGGACAGAGCTAGCTTGAATTAGTTCCAAGAACCATCAATTCTCACTTTTGGCATTGCTACTCTGGCTTGTCTAAGAAGCGGACCACAACACAAGTTATGTTGTCTACGCTGCCTCGATGAGATGCTTCCTGCATCAGTTTCTTTGCTGCCTCTTCCGGGTTTTCAATAGGCTTCACCATTGCAACAGCCTCCTGAAAACGGGAAATACTAACCACACGGTTAGGAAAGTTTCAAATATGCATGAAAGTGAAGATGGAATGTTTAGAAGTACCTCATTTGTTACAACATCCCACAGTCCATCACTTGCAAGGATGAGAAATTCAAGTGATCCATCAACGACCTCTTCCTGCATATTGGCATGATGGCATCCACTCGGCATTAGTATACGCTATCCCATTGATATGTTCATAATGAAACAAGATGCATCATGCAAACAAGTGTAGCTCTACTAAAGCATCCTTGCAGGGTGAAAGAGAATGGGGGTAAGAATCCCTCTAGCACTAGGCAACTCTCCAGAAAAATGGTAAAAGAAGTTAAAAAGGAAAATGAAAATGAAGCATCACACTACAGCAAGCATAACGCGATAAATACTTTTATTGCAATATTGGTGCCCTCTTATGTCCGCAACCACTTGATGCATAGTCTTCATATCTCAGTTTCTGAAGATAAGGATATGCACATCATGGCACTACTAGATCACCAATGTAAAAGAATCATATGTATTTGAATTTCTATATGAAGACTTCAACAGCCCACTACATGTGCTATATTTTATAGCTAATACATGGCAGTGTAAGCCATACGTACTTAAACCATAGTATATTATTCATTTTGATGACCGTCAAGAACCATACATTAATTTCTGGGTCCGCAACAACATATTGCTTCAGAAGTCTGTCACCAAATGCACGAGAAACAGCAAGAACACCGCCCACCCGCCATGTTCCTGTAGACATACTTGAATTACAAACCTTCCTGCATAATAAATTTGCATCGCAGAAGAAGCGTACCTTACCTGCCCAGATTACAAACCCGCCTGCATCCTCAATCCTTTGCCGTTCATCAGTTTGGTCAGGTTTGTGATCTCGTGAAACAGCTATAGCTGCAAATTCCAACCACATCATTGAGTAGGAGTCTCACAGGTAAATTAGGTTTCTTTTCGTAAAAGAAGTTATCATGGTAATTCAAAGCAATAGATGTTAATCGTTGTGATGTCCTACTTATTTTAATGCATGAAAGACAAATAGATGTCATCGCTTAAAATTGATCAAAAAGATAATTTTAATGGAATGAAAGTACTGACATTAGAACTTACCCTTTCCGCCCCTAGAGATAACAGCCCTGGAGTCCCCAACATTTGCTACAATCAACTTGTCGCCAACAATAATAGCAGTTGAGGCTGTTGAGCCAGCATCTTTATTCTGACTGTTATCAGATTTCAGAAAGTCAGAGTCTGTGCGGTTGTATGCCTCAACTGCAGAAGAAGCCAATATTAGTGATCATGGTTTAAGATCCTGTCCAACACAAATATTTGTTTTCAAATCAGGATTTACTGATCCAATTTGGAAGGCACTAAATAAGTAACACACACAGCCAATTCGGTCTCAAGTAAAATCCAACATGAAAACAAAAATTGTACCAGACAGACATGTTAATTGAGTCATATCACAAACTATAAGTGTACGATCAACACAGAAACAAGGCAAAGAACTGCACCTATAGCTGACTTTGTATCAGTAATGAACTTTGGATGACTGATCAAATTGCTAAAGAGATTTTGTTTAACATACTCAGCTGCTCGAACGCCGCCATGACCTAAATAAGAACAATAACTATGTAAATAATTGTGAATATTTCAATGCTTGCAAATATGACATAAAAATGAGAATCTGTAAGTTGGAACCATGTGTGTGTGTGTTTTTTTAATTGGATCTATTGCCTGTTACATGTACATTCTGTAAATTTCAATGTGATTCACAGATTACAAACGCAATATAAAGTTCAAGGTTCTCCAACTATCTGCATTGTTCAGAATCACAAAATAATAATAATAATAATAATAATAATAATAATAAATAAAATTACCATCCTTGTCTTGATAGGAAATCTTACCATCAAATACTCCAAATAGCCCAACAACTTTTCCATCGACGCCATCAATTCTTGTTTCGTAAAAGTCTTCCATTGACGACCTTTTCCCAGGAGAACTTGCATAACCATAGCTAAATTTACCATCTTGACTGCCATCGATAGCCAACAAAATATTAGTTAAAAAAGAAGTTACAGAACAATAATTTTCCATCAGCACTTACATATCTTATCTCAAGATTCAAGTACAAAACTTAAGTTGCAATTGTCCCAAAACACTTATGCCTCGTTTGGTAAGCGAAAATCGGATCAAGTGAGAATGGAATGAAGCAAGGAATGGAATGGAATGGAATGAGTGTGGGAATGGAATGCTCATTTCCATTCTCATGTTTGGGTACGATTACATGATGAAGGGAGAAAGAAAAATCATTTTATTTTTGGTATGGATAATTAATAAGAAATAATGGCACATTTGGTATTTAATAATTCAAATTATTTCATCCCACTTAAGTTAGAATGCTCATTACCTATCAACTCACTAGGAATGCTCATTCCCACAAAAAGTGGGAACGAACATTCTAGCTTCAAAAAAGTTATCATGTTTGGTATGCAGGAATGAGCATTCTATTCTCACCCATTCCAGCGTACGAAACGAGGCCTTATGTCGAGCATAATGCTCAGGCAATTGATAATACATTTACTAAGATTTCCCCTAACAGCATGATCTTGATGATGAAAATGGTAGGTTAGTCCAGTAATTTGATTAAGAGGAATTAATTGTACCTGTGAATGTGACTCCATCTGTTTACAGGACAAATTTTATGCCTTGAAGAAGAATGATGTTCCGATAACAAAACATATTATCCTATCTCCTCCACTATATTTATTCTTAGAAAGGACTTAGAAATTAGCTTTCTCTTTGTGTGACCTTGAACTATATAGATGATGGTTATGCCATCGGATGTCAAAGCTCTAAAGCAGATTCATTGATGAGAAATCATGGATTCTAGTCCACAAAAATTCAGAAATGGATTACATATAAAACACACGATGCAGAAAAATAATTCATTATTTTGTCGAAAAACGACCAAAATCATGGGTTTTAGTACACATAAATTCAGAAAAATTAAAGTGCATAGAAAATATTTTATGCGGATGATGATTTGTGATTTGTCGAAAACGACAAGATCACGGATTTTAGTCCAAAAAATTATGAATTTTATAGAACATATACAATACTTTATGCGGGATGATAATTTGTGATTTTGTCAAAAAAAACCAAAATCAAAGGCTATAAGCCATAGAAATTCAAAAAAAATTGAGCACATATAAAATATTATATGTAGGATGATAATTTATGATTCTGTCAAAAATGACCAAAATCAAAGGTTATATATAATCGAAACTCAAAAAAAATTTGAGTACATATAAAATATTCTATGCAGGATGATAATTTGTGATTTTGTCGAAAACGACATAACTGGTGGATTTTAGTCCATAGAAATTCACAAAATTTGAAGTACATATAAAATACTCTTTCCGGGATGATGATTTGTGATGTTGTCAAAAATGGTAACAATCATGAGTCCTAGCCCTCAGAAATTTTGGAGTTCAAATTTAATATTATAGGAGACGACAATTTTCAACTTAGTTTAAAACAGACAAACTCATGAATTATAGTCCACAAAAATTCAGAAATTTTAGAGGGCATATAAAATAGCATATGTCCGACGATAATTTGTGATTTTTCTGACAACCACCAAAAATCATGGGTTTTAATCCATAGAAATTCAGTAAAAAAATTTATTACATATAAAACACTCTATGCAGAATGATTATTTGTGATTTTGTCAAAAACGACCAAACTTATAGGTCATAGTGGGCAGAAATTCAGAATTTTGGGTTGGGGCTACATATAAAATACTCCATGCAGGACAGTAATTTCTGATTTTCTCGAAAACAGCCAAAATCATGGCATATAGCCCACAAAAAATCAAAAATATTAGAATACATATAAAATACTCTACGTAGGATGATAATTTGTTATTTTGTTAAAAATGATAAAAAATTGTAGGCTATAATCCATAGAAACTAAGAAAATTTTGAGTAGACATACAATATTTCTACGCGGAAAGATAAATTGTGATTTTATTGAATAATGACAGAAAATCATGGATTTTAATCGACAAAAATTCATAAATTTTGGACTACATACAAAATACTCTTTGTGGGACGATAACATGTGATTTTGTCAAAAACAGCAAAATTCATGGGTTCTAGTCCTCCGAATTTCAGAAATTTTGGTGTTCATATAGATACTCTAAGCGGAAAATTTTTTTTTGACGTGATCCAGAATGACCAAAATCATGGATTATGGTCCAAAAAATTTCAAAAATTTAAGACTACATATAAAATTTTCCAGGCAGTACATTAATATGTGATTTAGCTGAAACAGCCAAAATCATGGCTTATAGTCCACAGAAATTCAGAAATTTTAGAGTACATATAAAACACCCTATGTGGGATGATAAATCGTGATTTTGTCAAAAAGGACCCAAATTATAGGTCATAATCCACATAAATTAAGAACTTTTTTAGTACATATAAAACACTCTATGCGGGATGGGAATTTGAGATTTTGACGAAAATGGTGAAATATTTGATTTTAGTCTAAATAAATTTAGATTTCTTAAGAGTACATATAAAACATTTTATGTGCGATGACAACTTGTGATTTTGTCGAGAACGGCCAAAATCATGGGTTATCGTCCACAGAAATTCAACAAATTTAGAGTACATATAAAATACTTTATGGAGGACGATAATTTTTGATTTTGTCAATAATGATCAAAATCATTGGTCCTAGTCCAAACAAATTCAAGAAAAGTTAGTACAAAAAAATACTTTATACCGGACAAGATTTGTGCTTCTGTTAAAAATGTTTAAAACTATGGGTTGTAGTCCACAGAAATTCAGAAATTTTGGACTATACATAAAATACTCCATGGGAGATGATAATTTGGGATTTTCTTGAAAATAGCCAAAATCATAGGTTATAGTCAATAATAATTCAAAAATTTTGAATACATATAAAATAATCTATGCTACAAATAATATATTATTTTTTCAAAGAACAACAAAATCGAACGTTACAACAAAAATTCAAAATTTGTAGTACATATAGTATACTCTCTTGGATGATAATTTGTGATTTTGTCAAAAATGGCCAAATTCATAGATTATAACCCACAGAAATTCAAAAACAAATTAGTATATATAAAATATTCTATGCGGATAATTTGTGATTTTGTCGAAAAGAAAAAAAATCATGGATTTTAGTCTATAGAAATTAAAAAATTTGCACGACATATAAAATACTCTATTATGGCGATAATTTGTGATTTTTTCAAAACTGGCAAAAAGCTTGGGTGTATTCAGAAATTAAGAAAAATTGGACTACATATAAAATAGTCCATGTGAGACAATAATGTCATTTTTGTCGAAACAGCCAAAATCTTGGGTTATAATCTACAGAAATCTAGAAATTTTAGATTACATATAACAAAACTCTATGTGAGATGATAATTTTTGTGATTTTTGAGTACATATAAAATACTCTATACGTGATGATTTGTGATTTTGTGGAAAAAGACCAAAATTATTGATTATAGTCCACATAAATTCAAATATTTTGGACAACATATAAAATAGTCCATGCAAGGCAATAATTTGTGATTTTGTCAAAAACGGTCAAAATCATGGATTATAGTCCATAAAAAATCTAAAATTTTAGAGTACATATAAAATACTCTATGCAAGAAGATAATTTGTGATTTTGTCGAAAATGACCAAAATCATGTCATAGACTATAGAAATTAAGAAAATTTTTAGTACATATAAAATATTCTAAGCGGAACGATAATTTGTGATTTCCTTAAAAACAGCCAAAATCATGGGTTCTAACCCACAAAAATTCCAATATTTTGGACTACATATCAAATCCTCTATGTAGAGTGATAATTTGTGATGTAGTCGAAAATGACAAATCTAATGGGTTCAAGTCCTCAAAAGTTCAGAAATTTAGAGTACATATAAAATATTGTATGCAGAATGATAATTTGTGATTTTGTCAAAGCACAACCAAAATCAAAGGTTACAAGTTATAGAAATTCAGAAAGTTTTGAGTGTATATAAAATATTGTATGATAATTAGCGATTTTATCGAGAGCAGCCAAAATCATATATCGCTAGAAGTTCAGAAGTTTTAGACTACATTCAAAATACTCTATGCGAAATGATAATTAGGGATTTTTTCGAAAATAAAAAAAATGATGGGTTCTAGTCAACTAAAATTTAGAATTTTTGGAGTGCACATAATGTACTCTATGAAATACAACAGTTTGCAGCTTGGTCGAAAATAGCCAAAATAATCGATTATAGTCCAAAGAAATTAAGACTCTATGGTACATATAAAATACTCTATGCAGGACTATAATTCATTATTTTGTCGATGACGACAAAAAGTATGGGTTTCTGTTCAAAGAAATTTAGAATTTTTAGTACATATAAAAAACTTTATGTTGGACGATAATTTGTGATTTTTCCAAAAGCGACCATAATGATTGGTTATCATTGGCAGTAAATCAAATATTTTTTTACTACATATAAATGCTCCATAAGGGACGTCAATTTGAGATTTTGTAAAAAATAGCCAAAATCATAGGTTATAGTCCACATATGTTTAGAAATTTTGGAGTACACATAAAATATTATACAAAATAATATTTTTACTTTGTCGAAAATAGCAAAATCATAGGTTATAGTCCTCAAAAATTTAGAAATTTTAGAGTGCGTATATAATACTTTATGCAGGACAATAATTTATGATTTTGTCAAAAATGACCAAAACCATAAGTTATAATTCATAGAAAGTTAGAAATTTTTGAGTATATACAAAATACTCTGTGCAGGGTGATATTCTGTGACTTTGTCGAAAAGGTCCAAAATCATAGATTTTTTGAGTCCACAGATATGTAAGTGTGAGTATTTGTGAGTGTTTGTAAATTATCTCCCCTTAGTGAAAGATCTGCAGCAGCCTGTGGACGCAGACAATTTTGTGTCGAACCACGTAAATCTTGCGTGTCCTCTTATTTCGCATTTATTCGCTTTCTCGTAAATCTGGTTATAAGAGAATTTTTGTAGTTTCCTAACAACTAGTATCAGAGCTCCGGTTGTGAAATCTGTCAATTTTTTATGAGATTACTATTCATGTGAATAGTGAATTTTGTGAATAGTAAAATTTTACCGACGGTACCAACTTGTCGACATAGGTGTCTTAATACACGATGGTTCGCAGAAATTATCAGAAACGATCCAGAGAAAGTCAGATTCGAGTGGGAGCGATGGCTGCAGACGAAGGAAAGATAAAAATTAAGAAGTTCGATGGTGCGGACTTCGGCTTTTAGGAGATGCAGATCGAAAATTATCCGTACCAGAAGAAGCTGTATCAACCTCTCTCAGGAAGTAAGCTAGATGACATGAAGGATGAAGAGTGGGCTCTTCTAGACAGACAAACCCTTGGAGTTCTCCGATTGACGCTATCCCGAAATGTTACTTTCAACATAGCAAAGGAAAAGATCACGGCGGGTCTTATGGCGACTCTCTGCAGCATGTATGAGAAACCCTCTGTCTCAAACAAAGTTCACTTGATGAGGCGATTGTTTAATTTGCCAATGACGGAAGGCGCATCGGTAGCTCAACATCTTAATGAACTCAACATAGTCATAACCCTGTTGAGTTCAGTTGGGATTGAATTTGATGAGGAAGTTCGAGCGTTGATCCTTTTGTCTTCCCTACCAGAAAACTGGAACGCTACAATCACGGCTATGAGTAGCTTATCGGGAAGCAACAAGTTAAAGTTCGATGACGTTCGTGATCTGGTTCTCAATGAAGAGATCCGACGGAGAGAATCGGGTGAAGCTTCAACCTCCTCAGCTTTACACACGGAATCTAGGGGAAGAACTTCAGAAAGAAGTTCAAATCATGACAGATCAAAATCTAGAAGGAACAAATCTAGATCGGGAAAGAAAGATTTCAAGTGCTACAATTGTGGCAAGAAGGGTCATTTCAAGAGGGAATGCTGGGCACCGAAGAAAAATATCGGCGCACAGGAGTCTGCCAACGTGACCAAAGGAGGTGATGCTATGATTCTAAGCGTCAACAGTCCGATTGAATTATGAATTCTTTATTCAGTGGCATCCTTCCATTCCACCCCATGCCGAGAAATCATGGAGAATTACATCAGCGGTGATTTCGGAAAGGTACATCTAGCAGATGATGAAACCTTAAAGATCGCTGGCAATGGAGACATCCGATTAAAATTATCAAATCAGACCACATGAAAGCTGCAAGGAGTGAGACATATTCCTGCCCTTAAAAGAAATTTTATCTCCATAGGACAGCTTGATGGAGAAGGTTATTGTACAACCTTCTCAGGTCATGAATGAAATATTAACAAAGGAGCACTCGTCATTGCTCGAGGTAAGAAAAGTGGTACTCTCTATGTAACCTCTAACCTAGAGAATATTATTACAGTAACAGATGCAGATGAAAAATCAAACCTATGACACCAAAGGCTTGGCCATATGAGCGAGAAAGGGATGAAGACACTTCTCTCAAAAGGGAAGCTGCCGGATCTGCAGAATGTGGATGTTGACCTATGCGAGGATTGCATCTTTGGTAAACAAAAGAAAGTCAGCTTTGCAAAGATTGGCAAGACACCCAAGACAGCAAAGTTAGAGTTGGTTCATACCGACGTATTGGGGCCATCTTCAGTTTTATTTCTTACAGGTTCACTGTACTATGTCACCTTCATTGATGATTCTACAAGGAAGGTATGGGTCTACTTTCTGGAAAAAAAAATCAAACGTTTTTGATACCTTCAAAAATAGAAGGCCATGGTGAAAAATAAAACTGGTTTGAAGAACGGTTGAGGTCAGACAATGGAGGAGAGTACGAAGACAATAGATTCAAAGAATTTTACGTAAACAACGGGATCAAGATGGAGAAAACTGTTCCCATGACACCGCAGCAGAATGGTGTAACGGAGCGCATGAACAGAACTTTGAATGAACGTGTTGTTTTCGTCAAAAGTTGGTCTCGTTGTGGAATTCATTATATCTTCAGTCGATTACAATAAATTCAAAAGAGATAGCCTTTTTATAAGACTTCTTTTACATAACAAAATAAAAATTACAACTTTTTAGAAACAAACGCATGATCATTGTTTGGATCGCTGCTTGCGTGGAATCTTTGCCTGTGCCGGGAGCGCTTTGACTCGTGGACCACCAAATCACAGATTCTGATTGAATCGTGGGGGGTTTAATGATTCTTCCTTCGTTTATCGAAGTAAGAATTTAAAACGATATCTTATCAAAGTAAGATAGTCGTTCTTCTTAAGACTAAGTCGAAGCTCAAATCTCAAGGAATTGCCAGAAGCTCAAGAACTCTGCTCTGTCTGCTCTAAAGTGCTCAAAAATGATCAGTCCCTTCAAAAAATCGATCTCAGGGGGGTATTTATAGCCCCTGAACAAACAGTACTTCCGAGACATCATTTGCTGTCTCGGCTGCCGAGACAGTGTTTGTTGTCTCAACGGCCGAGACAGAGTTTACTGTCTCGGGTTTCGAGACAGTAAACACTGTCTCGGAAAACCCAACTGCCCAGCGGTTTCCACCGTAACTGTCTTCCCACATTTTAAAACTTCGTTATCTTGGCAGTTGTCAACGTGATTCTCGCTCACGGCGTTCCCCATGTTCTTTGGCAGTTAATGGACACGTGGGTGGCAGTTATATAACCATTTTCAATCATCCCAAAGCTGTCTCGCTGCGAGACAGTAAACACTGTCTCGCTGCGAGACAGTAAAGACTGTCTCGCGTGCGAGACAATCTATACTTGTGTCCTTTTTTGATTTTTGGATGATCTCCTCTTGAGCTGTATTTGGATATCTTTCAGTATTTTTTGACGCCTATAGATACCCCCTCCAAAGTATTCCAGACTAATTCTTTTATAGAGGAGTCTGTGATACTTTGGATAAGATAGGCGTGACTCACAGTCCCTTCAATACTTGGTTGAGTGGATCGTGGAGAGGGGCTCGTAAATGAGTTCAACTCTTGACCTCTTTATCTCTCAATCTATCCAGTGCTTTGTAGAATAGTTAAGATTTTTCCGGTACTACGTTTATCACTTGACCGTTGTCGAGATCTTGAATCGAAACTGGTATTTGTTCTTGTGAGCTCAGCTTTTGTCACCAAACTGATACTCATACATCCATTGAAAGTTCGTCAGGTTATCCTTAAGAATATTCAGATTAATATTCTCTAGAAACTTCCTGTTGAAGGTAGGGAAACAATTTAGACTCGTGTACCTATTGGAGTGTCATGGAGAAGCAGTTTATACTCGTGCATCCAATGGAGTGAAGGAAAACAGTTTATACTCGTGTATCCAATGGAGTGAAGGAAAACAGTTTATACTCGTGTATCCAATGGAGTTCGAGACGTCTTTATTTGGCTTGTTTCGCCGTTATGACGCCGGAGTCAATTAAGGCTTGGATTCTGTTTTTGAGTCCGAAGCAAATTTCGGTGGGATGAAGAACCCTTCTGTGGTATGCACAATAGTTTGGATCCGTAATCCTCTTAGCTCCCTCCTGATCTTTAATAGGTGGTAGCTCGATTTTGTCATTGGCGAGGAGGTATTTCAAGATGGCTGAAACTTTATCATCTTCGAAAGAATATTCCTTTTGAAACCTCAGATCGGGAATCGCGTTCCCAGTGATTGCAGATGTCATCGGTCGGCTTCTCTCAGCTTTCTTTCTTTTAAGAAAGTGTTCAGCTTGTTCACCGCGCATTTTTAAATATTTCCAAGTTTTGGATGCTACGACCAGTGTTATCAATGCGCGAGGCGCAATGCGGGGCGCAAAGCATCTTTGCGCGCACATGCGCAAGGTGCAACGCGATGCGCGCGCCCGAGTGATGCGAGGTGCACACCGCCCACATAATTTTTCGAAATATATAATTAAGCGCGAAAGAGCATGTTTTTAGAATTCACATGAAAAATGTCATGATAAATAATATCTTACTACAAAATTATAATATAATGCCTTAATTTCTAATGCTAACACCCAACATAGTAGGAAAATTCATAAATTTTCAAATCAAATGTTACATCAAGACTAATATTCAAGCAAAGGATTAGTAATGGTCCTCAATTGAAGGCAACTAAAAAGGCCTAATGGATTTATTTTGCTTTTTGGGATATGGAATATCAAGTATAAAGACTCGATTGAAATGTTAACAAACAAAACTATATGAGGATATGTACTACATGCACCCTACACAAAGTAAGGATGTACGCGAGAAACAAAACTATATGAGGATATGTACTACATGCACCCTACACAAAGTAAGGATGTACGCGAGGCGCAAAAAGCGTTGTTGCATCAGAAGTGGGGCGCTTCACCACCGCCCCGCATCGTAAGGCGCATGAGGCGCAGTGAGGCGCGCGCCTTTGAAAACACTGGCTACGACCCCCAGGGTTTTCAGGACATCGATGGAGAGATTATTATGGCATGTTTGCAGGATAAACTCCTCTGTAACAGGATCTCTGTAATTCATTGCTTTGTTACGGAAGCGCTTGACAAAGTTATCGACCGACTCTCCGTCTTTTTGCTTCTCATCTAAAAGGGTTCCGATTGACACTTCGGTGTCATCATCGAAGAAATTACTGAGGAACAAATTTTCCATATCATCCCAGCAATTGATGCTCTCTGGCTTAAGACGTCGGTACCAATCGAAGGCGGGCCCACGAAGGGTGCCAACGAATGACCGGACTATTAAAGCCTCGTTTCCAGAAATCATGCCCAAATAAGACTTAAAATAAATCAAGTGCTGAGTAGACGAGCTTTTCCCGTCAAACGGTGTGAAGTTAATCAGATTGAATTTTGACAGGTACGATATTGAATCCCATTCTCTTGGATAGAGACACGGAATACCCGTCTTTTTCACTTCTTGAGCCGTCATCAAAGCGTTGACTTTGTTTTCAAGCTCTTTCATTTTCCCGTTATCGTTTATGTCTTCATTCGAAAGACGTTATCGTTTATGTCCCTCATTTGTTGGATAGCCAACTCCATCTCTGTCTTCATCTCAGCTCTAATTTCTTCACGTTGTTTGGCTAGAGTTTCTTGAAGTATTTGAACGAACTGATCAAAGGTTATTGTGAGTACTTCTCTGGATTGTCCTGTGCTAGATACTGTATCATCCGAAGCGATCGTAGAACAAGTGTCCGAGAGCTCATCCTCTGATGACATTCCTTCATGCATTCTCTTGTAGTCCCTATGTCTGATGGCTCTTAACTGGAGTCGGGACATCCGTTTGGCAATTCTTGAATTGACTTTTCCTCTCGGGGAAAAGTCGGGATTTGATTCGCTTGAATGCCATTTATATTTTCCTTTATCAGCCATGTTGGTGGTGACTTGAAAAGTCGGGATTTGATTCGCTTGAATGCCATTTATATTTTCCTTTATCAGCCATGTTGGTGGTGACTTCAGGGAATTCATCATCTTGAGCAGCTGATCTTCTCTTGCGGAAATGTCTCGGCTTAGGCTTCGATATTTCGATGAAAAGACTGTGGAATACCGAGACTCTTCGTGGGATGGCTTCTCGTTTTGTGTAGTTATATTCCGACAATGCTGCTCTTATAAGTTGCGCACAGGAACAATGAGAGTTTATTTTTCGAATAATTCTCTTTCGAAATCTATTCAAACCCACAGCTTGATAGTAAGATTCATCGGTATGATTGCCGGAAAATCCTATCGTCTGTTGGTATGACCTCCCAGGTATAACAATGTCTTTTGGCGAACACGTCTCCTTCTGGGGGTGTAAAACCTTGTTGGCATTCTCAGGGCAAATTATCGTTGTCTTTGAGCGATCCAAGGTTATTTTAGGAGTCACACGTTTAGAACTACCCCCTTGCGGGTGTAGAGTCTTAACGGGCTCCGAATGCTGATTTTGCACAACTCCAGACTTTGGAATCCAAACTTTGCAGAGTTTTGGCGGTTCTTTAGCCATCGTTTCCCTGTTTCTTTCTCGTCATTGTTGTAAGAGAGCACGGGCATGAGCAGCATTTGTATAACGCTTTTGTATACGCTCTTTGAGGGTCGACCGAGTCCTTTTGACGAGAGTCCATTCCTCCGTCGTGAGTTGTGCAGAAACGTGAGTAGTTTGTCGTTGAGTTGAACAAGCCACTTGTTGTTTCCTCGACTCTAAGTCCGCATAATAACGAACTCTGTCGGTTTGTTCCAAGACCTTAGCCAATTGTCGAGCACGGCGCTGACGCTGTCTCTGACGAGCTCTCTTCGTCAGCACCGGTGGGCTTTGATTCGATGACTTTTTAACTAGATAAGAGTCATCACGAGCAGAGATGTTACGAGTAGAATTCTCAGCAACAATCAGGCGAGAGTCTTCATTTGTAATGTTCGACGGAGTCGAAAACTTAAAAACCTTCTTAGAAGACGAAATTTTCCTGCATTTGTGAGGCGAGGAAAACTTTGAGGATGAGGATGACAGATATTCCTCAAACTTTGCTTGGTCGAATTCATATTCAACCGTGGACTCAATCAATATCTTGATCGGCTGCGACACGACGGTCTCGGCAGCGAAACCGTTGGCTCCCACTGTGATCGCCAGTTTGATTTCGTCAAAAGTTGGTCTCGTTGTGGAATTCATTATATCTTCAGTCGATTACAATAAATTCAAAAGAGGAATTCATTATATCTTCAGTCGATTACAATAAATTCAAAAGAGATAGCCTTTTTATAAGACTTCTTTTAGACAACAAAATGAAAATTATAACTTTTTAGAAACAAACGCAGGATCATTGTTTGGATCGCTGCTTGCGTGGAATCTTTGCCTGTGCCGGGAGCGCTTTGACTCGTGGACCACCAAATCACAGATTCTGATTGAATCGTGGGGGGTTTAATGATTCTTCCTTCGTTTATCGAAGTGAGAATTTGAAATGATATCTTATCAAAGTAAGATAGTCGTTCTTCTTAAGACTAAGTCGAAGCTCAAATCTCAAGGAATTGCCAGAAGCTCAAGAACTCTGTGAAGTGCTCCAAATGATCAGCCCCCCCTCAAAAATAGCCTTCGAGGGGTATTTATAACCCCTAGGAACAGTTAGAGGAAAATGAGCTCGTGAGACAGCATTTGCTGTCTCGGCGGCCGAGACAGAGTTTACTGTCTCGGGTTTCGAGACAGTAAACACTGTCTCAGAAAACCCAACTGCCCAGCGGTTTTCACCGTAACTGTCTTCCCACATTTTAAAACTCAGTTATCTTGGCAGTTGTCAACGTGATTCTCGCTCACGACGTTCCCCATGTTCTTTGGCAGTTAATGGACACGTGGGTGGCAGTTATATAACCATTTTCAATCATCCCAAAGCTGTCTCGCTGCGAGACAGTAAACACTGTCTCGCTGCGAGACAGTAAAGACTGTCTCGCGCAGTAAACACTGTCTCGTATGGCGAGACAGTAAAGACTGTCTCGCGTGCGAGACAATCTATACTTATGTCCTTTTTTGATTTTTGGATGATCTCCTCTTAAGCTGTATTTGGATATCTTTCAGCATTTTTTGACGCCTACACGTGCCAGAAGCATGAGGATACATGCCGACTTGTCAAAGTTTCTATGGGCTGAAGCTATCAATATCGCAGCCTACCTAATCAACCGCAGTCCCTCAGTTCCCTTGGATGGTGGAATACCGGAAGAAGCTTGGAGCAGAAAAGAGGTAAACCTTTCACATTTAAGAATTTTTTGTTGTATCTCTTATGTACACATAGATTATGCTAAAAAAAGTAAACTTGATGCCAAATCTAACAAATGTGTTTTTGTTGGTTATGGTGGTGATAAGTTTGGATACCGGTTTTAGGATTATGAAAATCAGAAGATCATCAGAAGCAGAGATGTCATATTCAATGAGAATGTGATGTACAAAGACAGATCAATTACAGAATCAAGTAGCTCCAGTACAAAAACTGAAACAACAGAATTTGCTGAATTTGAGGAGATTTCTGAAAATAATGTTCAGACTAGTCCTGAAGTAGTTTAAGAAGAACCAAACACGCCAGAAGTGAGACGCTCCTCCAAAATTCCTAAACCAACCCAACGTTATTCGCCTTCTTTGCACTACTTGTTGCTGACTGACAGTGGTGAACCAGAGTATTATGATGAAGCAATGCAGGTAGAGGATTCAGTCAAGTGGGAGTCTGCTATGCAAGATGAGATAGATTCGCTTATGTCAAATCAGACATGGGATTTAGCTGAATTACCACCGGGTAAGAAAGCTCTTCATAACAAGTGGATTTACAGGATCAAAAAAGAGCATGATGGGAACAAACACTACAAGGCAAGATTGGTTGTCCAAGGATTTCAGCAAAAGGAATGTATTGACTACAATGAAATTTTCTCTCCGGTCGTGAAACCGACTACAATCAGACTAGTATTGAAAATTGTAATTGTTGAGAATTTACATCTTGAGCAGTTATATGTGAAAACAACTTTCCTTCATGGTGATTTGAAAGAGAAGATTTATATGAAGCAACCAGAAGGCTTCACAAAGACAGGCAATGAAGAAGAGCTTGTATAGATTAAAACAAGCTCTCAGACAGTGGTACAAGAAGTTTGACAGCTTTATGGGCAGCAATGGTTTCACCAGATGCCAAACAGATCATTGTTGCTATCTCAAGAGGTTTAATAATAGCTTTATTATTTTATTGTTATACGTTGATGACATGCTTATTGTAGGATCAGATCTGCAAAAGATTATAAATTTGAAGCAGAAATTGTCAAAGCAGTTCATAATGAAAGATCTTAGAGTTGCAAAGCAGATTCTTGAAATGAGGATCAAGAGAGACGAAATCTGGGACTTTGATGTTATCACAGGCTGAGTACGTCAACAAAGTACTCTCCAGGTTCAATATGCAAGATGCTAAACCAGTGGGTACACCTTTAGGTGTTCATTTCAGAATTTCCAAAGAG
>NC_033794.1:696855-721648 GCF_001876935.1 Asparagus officinalis | reverse complement strand
GAAGGTCCCATACACCTCAGTAATTGGAAGTCTGATGTATGTCATGGTTTGTACAAGATCAGATATTACTCAAGCAGTGGGAGCTGTTAGCAGATACATGAATGATCCGGGTAAGGTACATTAGGAAGCAGTCAAATGGATCCTCAGATATCTACGTGGCACCACAGGTAAAGCACTTTGTTTCAAAGGTGGAGATATAATACTAACAGGTTATATGGATGCTGATTTAGCAGGAAATGTTGACCATAGGAAAGCACTATAGAGTATGTCTATGTTCTAAGAGGTACTGCAGTGAGTTGGGTTTCACAACTATAGACGATAGTTGCTCTCCACAACTGAAGTAGAATATGTCATTGTTACAGAAGCCAACAAGGAAATGGTTTGGCTTCAAAAGTTTCTTGGATGAATTAGGCAAGAAACAAGAAGACAATATCTTATATTACGACAGTCAAAGTGCTATTTATCTAGCGTAGAATCCGTCTTTTCATTCCAGAACGAAGCACATACAGATGCGATATCATTTTATCCGGTCACTTCTGGAAGATGGAATTTTAAAGCTTGAAAAGATCAGTAGAGCTTAAAATCCGACAGACATGCTGATAAAGATGACTACTGACAAACTGAAGTTGTGTTCAGCTTCAGTTAGCCTGCAATAGTATCAAGATCGGAAAAGAGCTACTGCACAAATCAAGATGTGAAGACAGATTGAAATCGATCTTCAAGTTGTTGGGCCACCAAAAGCCACTTTGCTGGCTTTGTCAAAAAATCCAGCACCGAAAGAGCATGTGGCTCTTTTTTGTCAAAAAGATCATGCCATCGAATTTCCAATCACCTCCCATCACCGAATTCGGTGCCGCATTTTTTGAAAGAAAAAAGGTGGGCGAGCCCTACCGCGGGCTCCGCCATAAAAATATTGTTTTTTATTGGCGCATAGTATTTTCCCAAACACTATAAATAGACCCACAAGTCTTCAGAAAAAATCATCCCAGAAATAATTCCTCTTAGAAGAAAAAGGGAGAGAAAAGAAAGGCTTAGAGAAAAACCCTTGTGAGAGAAAATTGTGAGCAATTTTCAGAGTGAAATTGTGTTGAGTATTTGTGAGTGTTTGTAATTATCTCCCCTTAGTGAAAGATCTACAGCAGCCCGTGGACATAGGCAATTTTGTGTCGAACCAGTAAATCTTGTGTGTCCTCTTATTGCGCATTTATTCGCTTTCTTGTAAATCTGGTTATAAGGGAATTCGCGTAGTTTCCTAACAGTAAGAACTTTGGAGCAAGGTCGTGGAAAGAGAAAAACGTAGCAAAGCAGTGAGGCACCGCTAAGGCTATTCGGAGCTATATCGGCAAAAAGCAATAAAAAATCCAATTTAAATATGTGTGAATATTCAAAAACTACGAAAAATCTAAAAACTCTACAAACGCATATTTGATGATTTATAGAGATCCTAAGCATTAAACAGACGTGTAACAATCACACAATATTAACAAACTACCATACAGAATGAGACAGTGGAGCTTTAAGGAGGTGTCGGTGTTTCGAAGAGGAGGTAGAGTTGGAGATAGAGGACCTGCATGAGGAACAGAGCAGGAAAGCTTTGATGAAGAATAGAAAGGGGTTAGCGCTTCAATGACAAGAGGATGATGAGAGGCGATGGAGCTTAGATGATGAGAGGCGATGGAGCTTCGACAACGAGAGGCAGTGGTGAAGCTCCAATGATCTTCGACGATGAGAGGCAGTGCACAATTTTCAGTTGTTTTTTTTTTTGGAAAAGCGGAAAAAGAGAGTATTGGAAAAGGAAATGGACTTCTAAAAAATGGATCGGCTTCATATCGAGTACGAAAAAAACCCACTAACTTATGAAGTTTTGTTAGGTTTGGGTTGGCACAAACCCGATTTGTATTTTAAAGCATTGTATAGCTTTGTAAAGCACTTTGAAGCGCTTTTACGTGCTATTAGCCGTTATTTTGGGCTGATAGAGCCGATGCCACTAAAAACCATGGCTTTCAACCATAGCAATGCAGTCATAGGCCGCTACTACTACGGCCGCTATGTGCAACTATTTACAACATTGTTTTAGAGTACATATATAATACTCTATGCAGAACGATAATTTATGAGATTTTCAAAGATGACCATAATCATGAGCAGTAGTCTACAAAAATTTAGATCCACAGATATAAAATACTCCATGCAGGACAAGAATTTTTTATTTTGTCGAATATAGCCAAAATCAAGGGTTAAATTCCACGAAATTTATAAGTTTTGGAGTACATATAAAATACTACATGCGCAACAATACTTTGTGATTTTATCAAAAACAGTCAAAATCATAGGTTATATCCACAGAAATTCAAAAAATTTAGATTACACATAGTACCCTATGGGGAGAGGATAATTTGTGATTTTGTCAAAAAGGGTCAAAATCATAGGTTAATATCTACGGAATTTCAGAAAATTTTGCGTACATATAGAATAGTCCATGTGGGATAATAACTTTTGATTTTGTCGAAAACGACCAAAATCATAGGTTGTAGTCCATAGAAATTCAGAAATTTTGGACTACATATAAAATAACCCATGAAAGACGACAATTTGTGATTTTCTCGAAAATAAACAAAATCATGGGCTATAGTCCATAGAAATTCGGAAAGTTTAGCGTAAATATAAAATACTCTATGTGGGATGATAATTTGTGATTTTGGAAAACACTCAAACCCATGGATTTGTACATAGAATTCAGAAATTTTTGGAGTACACATAAAATACTCTGTGCATGAGAATAATTGTGAATTTCTCAAAAAAGCCAAAAATCACAAGTTAGAATGCATGGAAATTCAGAAGTTTCTGAGCACATATAAAATACTCCGTGGGATGATAATTTATGTTGTTGTTTTTTTGGAAAAATATGGAGGAAGTGGATGGAAAGTAGAGAGACTGAGAGAGTGTGTGAAAATAATAATTTTAACAAATTTTCCACTTTGAAAACTGATTGTCTTATCCCTTAGGACTTTTATCTCGCGCATCTTCTCCAAGCAAACTTTGTGTATTGAACTTTACGACTGCCCCCACTTTTGGCATGATTTGTATCTGAATATTACACCTTTCTAAATAAGTTTATGATCTTATAGAAAAAAAAAAGTTTGTGACCTTGGGAAGGCAGTGTAGGTTAGCCTAAGTTGAGAAGCTGTTGGATAGAATTCATCTTGCATGTACAGTATAATACTATGATACATCGTCAACTAACCAACTACGCAAACATCTGAATAGCATGGAAATAACAATAGTTTAACATCAATAAAAACATACTATGATCTTCAAATACGAGGTCTACATAGTTAAATCACAATTCTTTTACTTTGATTCTAATATGTGTTCTCGTTCACGATTTTTAATAATAATATTGTCAAGGAATAAGCTTAACATGGTCACCATATATCACTTTGTATTCCACTTTATATATATGTGTATATATGCCAAGCAAAGAGTTTAAAAAATGTCTTACTTCTTACTATTCAATTTTCATATAAACCGAAAAATGTGCATAAGCAATGTGGACTTCATGTTAGCTGCCACCTCAACTTTCCACAATTTAACTTTCCGGCTGCCAAACAAGATATGCAAATAGAAAGGAAGGGGAAGTACTTTCTTCAGAAAGTTTCTTCTCTTCACTTCCTACTTTAATTTGCTAACGTAGGAAAATGATTGCAAAGAAAACTGTGTAAAGAAATCAAGAAATATTAAAGTGTCGCCAGATTTTGTAAAAAGAGAAGAGTTAGAGAACAAGATCGAAATGATCAGTAGAATCCTTGCTCCCACACATACTACAATAGTCAGTACGGAGGAACTACTGTTTTGGAGGGAATATATTCCGTACAAACAACTATCAAATTAGAACAATAAACATTTCATAACATCTAAGCATTGAAATTTTGCAAATTTTTATGGCCAGGATATCTTTTTATTAAAACAAAACATAAATATAACGGCTGTTTTGTGAACAGTGGTAATCAAGAGATTGAAGTCAGCGTTAATCTATCACAAGATCTACAAGCGATTCAAACAAAATAACAAACAGGAATTGCGATAAAAGTAATAAAAAAAAATGGAAACCTGAGGCCACCGCCGGAGACGGGAGATCGGTCGAGCTGTGGAGCTGCTGCTCCGCTCTTAGAAGGGAGAGCGGACTTCATCTGCTCCATCGTTCTCTTTTCAGAATTAAATCTTTTTTCGATTCTTCAAATAAAATACGGAAAACAAATTAATTGGCGAGACCACGGGAAACTAGGGTTTTATTTTATTTGACCGGAGTCGGATCGTGTTATCGGTTCCGAGCAACAGGGATGAGAATAATCTGGCCCGTAGCATTAATTAATGATGATGAAAGGGACGGACGACTCCAGAAACCAACCAAATCTAGAAACAAAATTAGTAGAATTTGGCATCCATTTAGAAGGGGTAAAATTAAATGGGAGGGCGAAGGAAATCGAAGGTTGTGGGTACTTACTTCCTTTCTCTCGGGGTTCGTGCCGAAGGAGGCGGCCACACGATGAGGTGGCGGGATAAGAAGAAACTGGACCCAGTCAAAACTTTGCTTCGGCCTCTCGCTTATACATGGTCTGCTCTTTTCATGTATAAGAGAGAACATAGTCCGAAGACTCCGAACAGCTCTTCGGCCTTCGGCTCGGGGGGGATGGAATCAAGTAATAAATAAAACAAAGCAATGAATGAATTATAATGGGTACGAGAATGAAATGTTCATTTTTACGTTTACGTGCTATTAGATAATGAAACGAGAACGATAAAAATCACTTTGTTTTTAGCATGGATAATCAAAAAGAAATTGTGACTTATTTAGTATTTAATTTAAATTTTTCGTTCCCACTTAGATGATGAGTAGTAGTAATGAGCATTCTAGTTTCAAAAAAGTAAAAATAGATATTCCATTCTCACTCATTCTTGTTTACAAAATGAGACCCTAAGTTTTATCCCTCTTTCTAAGTTTTTTTATTTTTTTTGGCAAAGAAGCCTTTAAATTTTATTCATCTCTTTCCAAGAAGCTCCTGACTTTTTATTTTTGATAAACACCCCACCTCCAAGTTTTGCCTCTCTTTTTTTTTTTTTTTGGACAACACGACCTCATTAACAAGAAGACTTGAGGGCTTATTACAAGAGTGATAAAATTTAAGAACTTCTTGGAAGGAAATGACAAAAGTTAAAGGCTTCAATGTCAAAAAAAAAGAAAGAAAAATTAGGAGCTTTTTAGAAAAGAGGGGTAAAACCGGGGGCTTCTTTGACAAAAATAAAAACTTAGGGATGTCTTAGGGGGGGAAAGAGGAAAGCTTAGAGGCTCTTTAGACTATCTTCAGCTTAGAGGCTCTTTAGACTATCTTCTCGGCTAAATACTCATATTGGTATTTTAATTCCACCTCATTTGCTAAGAAGATATTTTAATTAGGCAAACCTATTTTAAGGCATTTTAATTGATTCAACTTACCAACAAGGCTCTTTTTCTCGTTGGCGGCCAGTTTTCCGGCGAGAGCTCGTCGCATGCGTGGCACGTGATGACTTAAACTTTTTTTTAGCTACTGATGTGGCACGGATTTTCTGACGTGGATAAAACAGTTGGGCGAATGTTGTGACGCCCCTGGGTTCACACAAGGCTGCAGTCCGAGGTGAAACCAGGAATGTCAAACCTGCCATGCACCACACCGTGCAATAGCATGTTTCACCATCACAATTACTATCTCTCTAGAGGAATCAACAATAGGTGTAGGTACAAAGCAAGTAAAAGGTTCTACAACAAATACTTAATGAAATGATAGAACATCAAATTAACACATCTCCTCAACCAAATAAACTGGAATACATAGTCAAAGTCTGAAATGATTAATAACAATCTGGAGATCTCAACATGTCTCAAAGTACATAATATCTGATACAGGAAATAAGGCACACAGCCTTTACAACTCTAGAACATAAACCTCTTAAGTCTAAAAATGTCTCAAGTGGAGTACAAAATAAAATACATCTAATAAGAGGATAAATAGGCACTAGTAAGGGTCGCCCTCATCCTGCAATTCTCCGGGCTCCTGGCTCGTTACCTAAACGGGGGAGGGACAACGAGCGTCAAAGCGCTAGCGAGCAACATCACAACCAACCCCAAGGGATAGGGCTTGTTGTATATGAAAATACAGTTAATACATAATAATATAAAATCATTTATCCTAACAACAATGGGTTCTGGTATTTAGGAAATTACAACACGAGCGTAGGTACGTCGAGCGAAATAATCCAAACAAGGAAACCCTCAAGTATATACCTTGTATCTCAAATTGTAAATCCATAAATACTAAACCTGAGGTCTAATACAAGAAACAATAAATAAAACAAATACAAACCCGTCTCTACCGATAAATGAAATCATGACAAGGCCACCACAAGTGTCATGCAAACTCACATGAGTGTCATGTCCGAAAATGATTAAGTGTCCAAAACATAGACTATATAAATTAAACGTCTAACTCATGGACTGAAAGTAACGAGTGTCCAACGCATGGACTGAATATAACCAATGTCCAACGCATGGACTAAATCTAACCAATGTCCAACGCATGGACTGAATATAACCAATGTCCAACGCATGGACTAAATCTCACCAATGTCCAACGTATGGACTGAATATAACCAATGTCCAACGCATGGACTAAATATAACCAATGCATGTCCAACACGAGGACTGAATGGAATGAGTGTCCAACACGAGGACTAACTGGAATGAGTGTTCAACACGAGGACTAACTGTAAAATTATACAAAGTGTAAGTGTCGAATATATATATACACAAAAGATACACATAATCTCATGTCACACGTGCCTCGTTGTGCGGATCGGTGCTTGTGTCAAAAGTCAACTCACATGTACAGATAAATAATAAATCACTAAAATCTAACATTAAACAAGTCACTATCATTGCAATATAGTGTTAGATAATCGAGGCGACCCCTCGGACGTATAAAAGTATGCACCAAAATTAAAACATGCACAAACAGTGCGGCGGTCGACCGCAGAAACCACTCCGGTCGACCGTGCATAGGGCAGAAACGTTCTGCTCGACAGAACGCCCAGCGGTCGACCGCCGCGTTACACGCGGTCGACCACGAAATGAACAGAAGCTTTTTCCAGATTTCTGTTCTGCTTCGAAATCGATCCAAACAATACACCCATGCTTCCAAACAATATATTACACATTCTAATACATATGAATCATCGTATAATAACATCTAGCATGAAAACAAAAATCATCACTAGGATTTGTGAACTTCTATACACATGATTTAAAAGTTATAAAACAGTAAACTTGCATCAAAACTCAGAGTTCAAAAACAATTTTTCAGATCCGGATCTATTACAGAAAAGAAATTCATTTGGTGAGGTTATTTTCAAACTGAAATATTGGATTTTCGCATCATATGCTACAAGAACTATACTTATATGTAAACTAGCATTTTAGGCTCAACAAATCTCAATAAAATCATTAGAAAACCCATAAAAACGTGGGTGAAGGGCTGGGTGAGATGTCACTCGCCTGAGGGGGTTGATGAACACCCAAAAACGAGTGAGAACGGTCCTCCTTCAATCTGAGCAGCGAAACTCCACCAAAAATCCTTCGAATTAAACGCCCCAAAAACGCCAAAATCCGAGCTAGAGTTTTGAGAGGAGAGAGAGAATGGGGCTGGGGCTATTAGGGTTCAATAGAGGGTTCTGAGAGCTTCAAAACGAGTATATATACTTAGGGTAGCAATCGGGTTTGGTATAAACAAAACCCGCCCGAAACAGAACTGGCAGAACCAGGTTCGCTGCGCGGTCGACCGCAGCGACCACGGCGGTCGACTGCGCAGGTTCCTGGGTCATTCTCAGACTGGGGTTCGGTGAAAAGGCTATAACTTTCTCATCTGATCTCGGAATGAGGTGATCTAAGATTCGTTGGAAAACTCTTGAAGAGACCTACAACTTTGATCTTATACACTTTTCTAGATTCTAAATAAATCAGTGTGCAAAACATAAAAACTCTCAACTGGTCAAAATTCTCAGATTCTCACTATTTGTCATTGTGCATGTTTTGTGTATTTACACTCGTATATTCACAATTATGCATTGAATTGATCTCAAATCAATTCCTATCATACTCAAACATAAAAATACATTATTTTCATCATATAACATATTTATAATTATTTATCACATTATTTTCATCATATAACATATTTATAATTATTTATCACACTATATTCAAATTTTTGGGGTTTTACAAATCTGTCCTATTTTGGGTGAATTGAGATTTTCAGAAGGTTAATTCCTGCCTTTAAACACTGCCACAGCAGAAAATCCATGTCACATCAGCAGCTAAAAAATAGTTATCATGTGTCACGTACGTGACGAGCTCTCGCCGAAAAACTAGTCGCCGACGAGAAAAAGAACATTGTTAGTAAGTTGAATCAATTAAAATGCCTTAAAGCAGGTTTACCAAATTAAAATACCTTCTTGATAAATGGGGTGGAATTAAAATACCAATATGGGTATTTAGACTTATCTTCTCATATATAAGAAGAAATGCTATAGAGTGCCCACCACAGGGGGGGATTTTTGTTTTTTGGAGGAACGTGTAAAAAAACATATGTCGATTATCAAATTTAAATTGATAAAAATACAAATGTTCATACCGATTGCTCCCTCTATGGTTTTATATAGATGATTTTATTTGCATTTTTTTTCAGACTTAGTCATGCAATTAAGAGATGACATCAAAAAAATTCGGACTATGTACCAAGCTTGTGGTAATACTTTATTTATTATGTAGTTCACATATTCATTATTAACTACCGTTTTCTTCTTCTTTCTCTTTTAAAGTAATAAATATAATTGCAAATGTGCAAGGTAAAAGCTATCGTTTGCGAGTCTAAGTCTTCATTTGAAGGTTTCCACCTATTATATTTGTATTTGACCAAGTCTAATTAGCACTTAAATGCCTTATAGTTTCTCTTATATTGCATTAATATACCCGTACTTATTTTTTACAACATTTACATACCGTTAAAATTCTAACGATAGCACTTCCATATCTTATGTTATGCAAACATGAGAATTCTTTTTGATTTTGCATGTTACACTCACAAAGTTAATTTATATATTTTGTAGTTTGCAGATTTGTTGAATTTACTGTTACAGCTGGTCATAATATTATTTTAAAAAAGTTATTCAAAATAAGATTTGGATATATTTTACAATGAATTTTACAAGTTAAAAAAGTTATAGAATTAACTTCCAAATGTCACACGGAAAAAGTAAGAGCAAAAATCTCATGCTTGGGTAACGCAATATATTTAGAGTGCAAATTACGGAAAGTTGGGATGTATAAATATAAATGCTGTCAAAAGAGGTGAGGCCAGGGCAAATAAAAGTGAAGAAGGAAGGGTAGGACAAACTAAAAGGCTTCCAGGCGCTAATTGGCCCCTACTGGAAAAACACCCATATGTTCACCCAAAGTGCCCAGTGGGCCCAAGCGATGCCAACCCAGCCGGGCCAGCCCCCAGTAAATCTCCCCTGTTTAGCTTTCGTGTGTTCCGCGGCGCGAGATTGTTTCGTTCTCTCTCTCTCTTTTTCATAAAAAATCGTTAATTAAGCACGAGTAAAGGACCTCTCTCTTTCTCTCGAGCCACCGCCTCCTTCATCAAGCCTCTCTCTGGATCTTGGGACTTGGATCCCTAGGGTTTTCGCTTCCAATGGCGTACGTGGATCACGCGTTCTCGATCACCGACGAGGACGTGATGATGATAGACCCCCCTCACGTGCTCCAGAGCAAGCCTCCGATCAAAGAGATCGCCCTCGCTGTCGCCCTTCTTGTATTCGGATCCCTTGCGATCGTCGTTGGCAGCATCATGGCCGTTAATCAAATCGGCGGAGATAGCGCTCACGGTCAGAATCTCCCTCATTTCCTTTTCTCTGAACCCTAGTCCCCCCCTAGGCTTCCCCGGCCCTCTCGATCTCTTTATACATACATATATATACATATGAGATTGTAAATTTTTAGGGATTTTGATATCCCTTTGTTGACTCCTAATTTATCCGGTAATTCAAGAAACATACTCCCGTATTTTCTTATAAATTTGGTTTCTTTGGCTATCTAGCTGGTTGAAATTTGTATTTCTGGTCAAATCTTGGGCATATTATGTAGTTGTTTTCAACTTGTACTGAAATATTTGTTCTTTTTTTGAACAATAGGTATTTTCTTTGCGGTGTTGGGATCACTACTGTTTTTGCCAGGATTCTACTACACGAGGATTGCATACTATGCATACAAAGGCTACAAGGGTTTCTCTTTCGCCAACATTCCGCCGGTCTGAAGCAGCAACATCTCTTCTAGTATGTACATATATATATATATATTTCTTTTTGATAGTGAACTATGAAATAATTGAACTTTGTAAATTAAATTGTTACATTTTGTTTAAGCTTTCTTGCAGTAGCCGATGATGTTATGTGGAATAGAATGCATATGCTTTTAAGTAAATCTGGTGGAATATATAAAAAGTATAATAATTTTCATTAGAACAGTTCAATGTGGCAATATGTAGTTGATTATGCTTTGAATTAGATTCAGTTTTACCATCCTCTCGTCTTTTTGTAATGACAGCAAGGAGGGGGATTAAATAACTGCATTGGGGAAAGGGGATAGTAGGTCAATCTTTTATGAACGGCAGCTAATTATTTCAAATCTTCAATTCAAATATATCTTTTACATGGTCCAATTCAGCTAGTCTTTTTCTTTCGCGTTGGATTTATTTTAATGTTCTGTGCTGTTTTCTGAAGGTATGTTGTGCACGTAAACTGTCATAATACAGGTTCTGCTTGTTGCAAAGTAAACGTTGCTGTTGATAATAGTGTTAGTAGTGGGTTTTTACTTTTTAGTCCCACATTGGTTGTGAGAACACACATCATACTTCTCTACTTGTATAAATATATGTGCACTCAATATTCAACTCAAAGGAAAATTTACCCAAGACTCTTACTTTAACATGGTATCAGAGCTAGAGTTATTATTTCACTTTCAATAAAAAAATTTAACGCTTTTGCGTTCTTTTGCCAAATCTTGGCATTGCTGCTTTGCAGTCGTTTAACTCTTTTTTACGTTCCTCTGCCAGATTTTTGGTATTGCATCTTTACGGCCTCTTAACGCATTTCGCGTTCTCGTTTAACTTTCGGGTTCCATTTTAATATTCGGAGTTATATTTTAAACCTTCGGGTTCTATTTTAACGGTATTACCGTTTCAAGATCATCTCTTGATCTTAAATTTACGGCATAGCAGTTTTTCAAGACCGTCTCTCGGTCTCAAATTAACGGCATAGCCTTTGCAAGCCGTCTCTCGGCCTCAAACAAACGGCATTGTCATTTCACAGTCAGTAACGGTATCGCCGTTTTAATCCTTCTCGATGTCTCAACGTCTCAATATCGACATTAATCTGTTGTAAGTCTTCGGCGTGAGCATCAGATCCGGCCGATCTTCGAGCCACCTTGGTCGCCGGTTGCTTCTTTTTTTCTCAGATTTGACAGTCATGTATAACATTCGGGTTCAAATTTAACCTTCGGGTTCAAATTTAACCTTCGGGTTCTTACATTTTAACTTTCGGGTTTCTACATTAATTTGGGTTCTCCTTTAAACATTCAGATTTCGTTCAAGGATTATTATTTTAAACTTTAAATTGCTGTTATTATGGCCTCTTCACTGGCACCTGCTTCTCAGGCTCGGTCTAAGCTCTTTTGCACCTATTGCAAGAAGGAGGGACATCGTTTTAAGACATGTTTTCAGCTTTATTCTGAGTTACGTTCCTCAGGAACTGGTCGTAGTCAGCGATCCCCTCAGTCCCTATCCTCTAGTGCACCAGGATTACTGGTCAATGTTATGCCATCTATCATTTCAGACCCTACCATTCAAGCTATTACAGATATTAACTGTTAAATTGCAACTCTTTAGTATACCACCTCTCCATCTACCGCAAAACTCTGATATTCGCCATCAAATTGAGGCTCTTCAAGCTATTACAAATATTAGCCGTCAAATTGCGGTCCTTCAGCATACCACCTCTCTATCTGTTGCACAACTCTCTGATATTCGCCATCAAATTGAGGCTCTTCAGCATAGAGCCTCTACATCTACTGCACAACTCTCTGTTATGCGTCTTACTGGTTCTTCAGCCAACCCTTCGGTCTCTGGTATGAACGATCTCTGGATTTTTGACTCAGGATGTTCCTTTCATATGACTCGTAATGCCTCTCTTATCTTCTGTCTTCACTTCCTCTTCTCTTCCCCCTATCTACACGACTGCTGGACAATCTTTGTCTATCACTCAGTATGGTTCTATCACCCTACAAACTGACTCATCTGGTCGTCTAACTCTTGGCCTCGTCTATGTGGCTCCTCAGTTGTATTTGAATTTAACTTTTGTTAGCTCATTATGTATGGATAGCCTACTTGTCTTATTTTTTCTGATACTTGTATTGTGCAGGATCTACAGACGGACAAGACTGTTGGGGCGGACCGAAGGAAACACAAACAGTTTTTTCTGGAATATCTTCACCTTCCGGAGTCCATACATTCACGTTGTCTTGTTGCTTCTGTAAGTCCAAAATCCTCTACATTAATTTTCGCAGATTTGTACATAGACGACTTAGTTATGTGTCTCATAAAAGGCTAGAAAGTCTTATCTAATACGGAGTACTTGGTCATGTATCTTTTCGTTCCCATATTGAGTCATGTACTGGTTGTAAATTGGCTAAATTCACTATTCTATCATTTTTAACTAGTACATCTGTTTCCACCTTATTTGATTTGGTCCATTCTGATATCTGGGGGCTATCTCCTCTGCCTTTTTCATCTGGCTACTTGTATTATGTTAGTTTTATCGATGATTTCTCTCGTTATACATGCTTATCAAGTTTTCACTACGATGATCTTCACTCAATGATAAGCCCGTATTAAAGTTTTTCGTTCTGACTGTGTCAAAGAGTACATATCCTCTACCATGTGTTCTATCATGTCCTCTCATGAGACTATCGTTCAATAGTCATGTCCCTACACTCATGAGCAAAATGGTATTGCTGAATGCAAATATCGTTATATTCTCGATACCGTTCGATCCATGCTCATTTTTAACTCTGTTCCTCGTCGTTTTTGGGCTGAGGCCATTCTCACTGTTACTCATGTCATTAATATCACTCCATCTAACTCTTTTTTTGGTGTACTCCTCATAGTCGTGTTTATACTCATTCTCCCCGTTACGATCTGGTCCGCGTTTTTGGTTGTCGTTGTTTCGTTTTTTTGTCATCTCACGAACGTGATAAATTATCTCCCAGAGCTGTTCTCTGTGTCTATTTAGGAATTAGTTCGGAATATCAATGTTATCGTTGTTATGATCCCGCATCTCGTCGAGTTCATTTATCTCGACATGTTCAGTTCGAAGATGATTCTCCATTTTATTCTGCTTTCGATGATTTTAATTTCCTCCACACTACTGATCGTGCTTCTCCGCCAGCTGCATCACTCACTTCCTTACCTCAGTTCTCCTTTCGAGATCTCCCTGAAATCTCTTCATCTCTTTCTGTTGACTCTCCCTCACCCGAGCCTTCTCTTCTACCATCTGATCCTTATCCCGTAAACACGACATCACTCTAGAAAATATTGTTGACCTCCATGCACATGCATCAGCATCTCCCCCGTCTGAGGTTCCTCTTGCTCTTCGTCGAGACAAACGCCCACATGTCATGCATGCACGGTATGCTTCGGTTACTTCCTAGTCATCTATCTTTTATAATTTTCTTGCTGTCATTCATGCTACAGTTGAGCCATTCAAGAGGTCGTTCAATTTTCAGAGTGAAGACAGGCTATGGCTGAGAAATTTCAAACCTTTCGGCAAACACATACCTGTGATGTTGTTCCGTGTCCCCCTAACATCTCTTTAGTTGGCAGTAAATGAGTTTATAAGGTCAAGTATCGTCCTGATGACATTATTGAATGTCGGAAGCTCGTTTAGTGGCTCGTTTAGTGGCTCGAGGTTTTACTCAGCAACAAGGTATTGATTATAAGGAGACATTTACTCCTGTTGCTCAGATGCATACCATTCGTACTCTTCTTACGATCGCTGTTGCTCATCGTTGGCTGTTATACTAGATGGATGTCAAAAATGCTTCTCCATGGTTCTTTATTTGAGACAGTATATATGCAACCGCCTCCAGGGTCCAATATTTCTCCGGGACATGTATGTCTCATTCGCCGTGCTGTTTATGGTCTCAAGCAGCCAACCCGTGCTTCTTTTGAGTGTTTTCGCGATGTCGTGCTCAAGGTGGGCTTTATGGAAAGACATTAAGATGCTTCTATGTTTGTTCGCACTACATCGCGTGGCAGAGTTTTATTACTCATCTATGTAAATGATATGATCATTACAGGTAATTATGTGGCTGGTATACAGTATGCAAAATCTCAGTTGCAATAACAGTTTCACATGAAGGATCTTGGATCTCTTCGGTATTTTCATGGTCTAGACATTTCTCAAAGCCCGTGGGGTGTACTACTGTCTCAACAGAAGTATCTCTCGGATATTTTAGATCGAGCTGAGCTAATTGACGATGTAACTGTCGATACTCCACTCCAACAGAATATCAAACTTTGCTCTACTAATGGTGAGCCTCTATCTGATCCTACCCGATATCGACATCTTGTTAGTTAGTTGGTCTATCTGTGCATTTTTCGACCAGATATCTCTCATGTTGTTGGTATTATCAGTCAATTTGTTAGTGCTTCACGTTTTGTACATTATACTGCCTTATTACTATGCTGCCTCTATCTGATCCATCCCGTGCCTGGTTTGAGTGTTTTCGCGATGTCATGCATAAGGTGGGCTTTATGAAAAGTCATTAAGATGCTTCTCTGTTTGTTCGCACTACATCGCGTGGCAGAGTTTTATTACTCATCTATATAGATGATATGATCATTACATGTGATTATATGGCTAGTATACAGTATGCAAAATCCCAGTTGCAACAACAGTTTCACATGAAGGATCTTGGATCTCTTCGGTATTTTCATGGTCTAGACATTTCTCAAGGCCCCCGGGGTGTACTACTGTCTCAACAGAAGTATCTCTCGGATATTTTAGATCGAACTGAGCTAATTGACGATGTAACTGTCGATACTCTACTCCAAAAGAATGTCAAACTTCGCTCTACTAATGGTGAGCCTCTATCTGATCCTACCCGACATCAACATCTTGTTGGTCAGTTGGTCTATCTGTGCATCTTTCGACCAGATATCTCTCATGCTATTGGTATTATCAGGCAATTTGTTAGTGCCCCACGTTCTGTACACTATGATGTCTTGTTACGGATTCTTCGGTATCTCCGGAGTACTAGCATTCGTTCTCTTCTATTTCTTGCTACATCCAAGTTAGAGCTTTGTGCATATTCTATTGCTGATTGGGCTGGTGATTCCACTATCAGGAAGTCTACCACATGTTATTGTATATTTCTTGGTGATTCCCTAATTTTCTAACGGAGTAAAAAACAAGATGTTATTGCTCTTTCCAGCACCGAGGTAGAGTATCGTGCAATGTCCACAATAGCTAAAGAGATTATTCATCTTCGTCGTCTTCTCAGTGGTTTCAGTATTTTTGTTTCGACTCCTACTTCTCTATACTGTGATAATAAGAGTGTCATTCATATTGCTAATACTCCAGTATTTCATAAGAGAACCAAACAAATTGAGATCGACGCTCATTTTGTCCGTCAACAAGTTATCAATGATAATATAATTCTACTTCCTCATGTGTCATCGGCTGACGAGCTTGCAGATTTATTCACAAAGGCCTTACTTGTTCATCAGTTCCAGTTTCTTATATGCAAACTTACTTTGTTTGATCCAAAATGAGTTTGAGGGGAGCTGTTGATAATAGTGTTGATAATAGTGTTAATAGTGGGTTTTTAGTCCCACATTGGTTGTGAGAACACACCCCACCCTCCTCTACTTGTATAAATATATGTGCACACTCAATATTCAACTAAAAGGGAAATTTATCCAAGACTCTCTCTTACTTTAACAGTGGCAAAATTACAATGTGCATGTTAAGTGTCATGCTTATGTATGTCGTGTCATGAGTTAACTGTTCATTTCGGGTGTCAACACCTAAACAAAATCGTACGATTATTAGCAATTTTTGAAATAGATATAAATATATGTTTTATGCAATGATTCCTTTACTCTTACATCCAAGGGAAAGAAAATACACTTCCTAAAATCCCATATTGTGTTGCTCTAAAGCCTATAAGTTCTTTGGGCATACAGTCTGTTGAATACAAAAGGCCAGTATCTACTTCTTCCTGTCTGAATTGAGAGAAAAGTGACATCAAACAAATATTACAGTATGAAAGAGCAAAAGGAACAGTGGTAAGAGACCTGTGTAGTTTTATCTTTCCTTTTTCCGGAATTTTCTCTCTGATTAGTTAAGCAGGTTAAGAAATCACTAGGTGAAACTATGTAAGCAAGTGCAAAATTGCATGTCGTTAGAATCATCTGTTAGGGCTTTGTTGAGTCCTAACCTGTTAGTCATATATCCCCTGCTTGTGTTTCAGCTTTCAACTGTTTCTAGTATCACCCGTGCAGTGTCCTGCACAGACTTAGTCCCAGTGTTTAGGGACGGAGTCCCCAAACTAATCCTTTTGGTACTAATTCAGATATGTTTTTACTTGAACTTGATGTGGGGTATTTTGTGGATTTTGTATTTGCAAACAATTCCAGATACAGGATTTGTTTACAGCCTTAAGTTATATGCATAGTGTGATTCGTCTTGGAGAAGCGAATTTGGTAGGCGACAAGGGTTTTGAGATCTGAGTCTTCTGTATCACCCTTTTGATTTTTTGAAACAGTAATATTCTGTCCGTGGAAGTAAGACATCCTCCAAACCCTGTTAAATCTGTGTGCGTGCGCGTGCACATGCTTGTTTTGCTTTGTTATTTTTAGATCTTGACCTTGAATTGTGTGTTTCTTCCTACCAATATGCCCCACAGTCTCACTGCTCATTTATGTATTAGAACATGCCTTGCTGTTTTTAAACATTGTTATACATGTGAAATAATCTAATATCTGTGCGATGTACGTATACGTCTTACGTTATTAGACATACAAAATATATCTGCAGTTTATCTGTTATTTGGTTTCCGATGCTGAAGAACATCATTTACATGAACCTGCTAAGCCTAGAGAATGCAAGATAGAAAAGTTTCCTGTCAATTTCTCTGAATGCAAGATAGAAAAGTTTCCTGTCAATTTCTCTCCTAATTACCACTTGGGTGAGGATAGTCAGACCATAGCACCATACTAACTGCTATGTGTACTATATTCGTGTTGCTCCATTTGTTGGGATAGAGCTGAAGTCATGAGTATCAGTAAATCTTAGAATATTCTTGAGGCGAGAATATACACTGATCGGGATGAGGTTTGATTTAGTTATGGATGGTTCACTTCCAAATTCTAATATGCTGGTGAAAATTATGGCCCCATCATGGCTAGTCTTTGGGTGGGGGGAGGGGGGGGGGGTGGGTGGGGGGATGGGGGGGAGGGTGTATTTGGAGGATGAGAGCATGGGGGAAGCAGGTAGGAATGCATTTCTTTTCCCCTCTTTCTGTTCCTCTTCTACAAATAATCGTTATATAATTGGTTTCTAATGAGATTCTTAGCCAAGGTAAAATTTGGGAGTTAATAGCGAGCTCTATTTAAGAGTTAATAGCAAGCTCTATGTATCGCATTACTTAGTAGCACATGGCTGTTGGCTGATCACAGTACAGATTGAAGAGTAGACATTGAAATGAAATTTGTTGCTAATTAGGGAATGCTATTCAGATATGCGTTTTCATCATTGGGTGAAGTTGAGCTAAGAAAAGGTTTTATGGTTCTGATTCATGACCTTGAAAAAGATGTGATTTCACTCCGTGTCACTATCTGGAGATCAGCATGTTTTTTTGGAGGCTCGCGTTTCACAATTTTGATCTTGTAGCTGGTAGATTAAGTTGATGGTGTGGTTTGAGGGCGGAGCCCTACATGTACGAGTTTTGGAGATGATGTTGAGCTTTATGTCTGGAGTGACCTGATCAAACCACTGTGGATTTTGATGAACTGACATACAAGAATCAGTATCAAGAAAAGAAAGTCGATGAAAGTGGAATTCCGCAAACTCTGATTTAGTTGTTTGTGCACGTTTGAGGTTTGATGAGTTGAACAAGAAAAAGATACAGAAGGTGGAGCAAGTAAACCGAGCGTAGCAATACCGAGCTGGCTGGCGAATTATAGTGGAAATGAATAGCAGATTGTTGAAGTTTTTACAGGATGCGAGTTATGTTTAGAGAAATGTTCAAACGTCGTGTTTCTTTCCACAGCATATATTTATTTTAGTACCAAACAGGTTTGAGGATGGGTTTTGGAGGGCCAGTCATGTACAGGACAAGTTTACCAGGCTCATTCATCTTGCAGGCTAGAGGAGGGTGGGTTGGTGGGTGGAAAAAAAAAAATTAAATTAAATGGGCGACCAAACAGCGGCACAATTATCACCTGTCCCAGCTGCAAGAATACCCCAGTTGCAGTGGGATAAAGAAATGGACATGTGCGTCTGAGCATCTTTCTCGCTAAAGAGGAGGAGATGAGAAAAAAGAAGAAGATGGGAGATGCGCCCACTATGCGCAGGTGCCGTGCAGTGCTGGGGATGTTAATGTGGGGGATCCCAAGGACAACCCATCTGTTTCTTTTGTTCCTTCCTTCTTTCCCACGCTTAATTATACCGAGGCCCCCAGTTGTTCAATGCTTGCTACGCGTGTCATCATCATCAATCATCATTGATCTTTGCAGCCAACCTCCCGCTTAGATCCCCATATCCTTCTATTCCCTATTCTTTATTTCCTAGCAATACTAGCTAGATTTATGTTTTATCATGTTTAATTAGTTTTTATCAAATGAAAATCAAAAGGCCGTGAGGGTCTAAGCTTCCGTTCTGATCTTCAATTCGTGCCTCTATGTATATATATATATCTCTGTGTGTGTACGCCTAGTATCTGTTAGGGAGATTGATATTATCAATAACAGTGATCCCAGTATTCTCTAATTATCTGCAATTAACGCGAATCGGTGTGCGTGCGTGTTTTTCTTCAATTCCCTCTGATGATGAGACGTAGTACAGCGTGTTTTTCTTCACAAAGGTCAGACTCCGTGGTAACACAAATTCCTATATATTCCCATGCATACAAGGGATTGGTCTGACCTTTGAGAAATTAAAACGCACGAAACCGGTCATAATCTCAGAGACGCTTGCATATGGACATACACTACTGGGTTACGTGCGCCAGCCAGGATGAGAGACCGCCAAAATCTCCTTGCTAACGTTTTGCAGCAGCCCGGCAAACTTAAAAATTCGGATGTTTAAAACGCCTTGCTAGGTTTGTATTGTAGCGGACGAAGCCAAAGAGCATGGCGTGGCACAAGACGTCATGATCTTGGTACTTTTGTCCTGCCTCCAAGTGATCACTAGTGGTTCTGCTGTACTACTGACTTGCGCCTTTATATTTGCCCATATGATATAGATGTTGCCAAAATAGCCCCAGTAGCAGTACTGTTTACGAACATGAAGTGACCTGTTGATTTCGATGAATACATGCACTTCCTTTTTTTCTCAGAAGAAAAAAGAAAAAAAAAAAAGAAGAAGAAGAAGAAGAACGTACACACTACTTCTATTTGCCTGTGGACAGAGCAGCTCGTTAACAATCAAGTAACTGTTTCTTTCCTTCTTTTTCCTTCATAAATTCCTCCCGGCTTTACCCTTTTGGTAAGAAATGCATCCTACGGGCCCACATACGCGAGTTAAGAGGTTCGAGAAGGTATACTTTTTATATTCTAATTAAAATGTATTCGTTCTCTATTCTCTCAAAAAAAATGTATTCGTTCTTCTGCGCATCAACATTCTTTTTTTTTTTGTTTTTCTTCTTCTTATTCTTACTGGATTGAAAAATTACATATTATTTTAGCTGTATTTTTCTTATAATTCGCTGCCTACTGTCCTAACTAGATCTAAATCCAAATATTAGAAGCCACTCGGTACGTACCGAAGCTTTGAAGGCGTTAGGCATAATGATATACGACGGCTTAAGCGAAGCGAAAAATCGCTTGCTCGTATAGCATCTTTAGCTTCAGGCTCATTTCAACTGGAGGCTTAAGCGAAGCGAAAAATCGCTTGCTCGTATAGCATCTTTAGCTTCAGGCTCATTTCAACTGGAGGCTTAAGCGAAGCTAAAAATCGCTTGCTCGTATAGCATCTTTAGCTTCAGGCTCATTTCAACTGGAGCTCAGGATCAATCTTGTTATGGCCTGCTCATATTTCCTCTGTTCGTGACGAGATATCTTGGTGGGTTGATTTTTAGAGAGGAAGAGAGAAACTAAAAATGCACGACTTGTTGGGTCAAAACTCGTATGTATATATACACACACACACAAATGAATTATGGATTATATCTTGGTTCTCTGAATCTAAGCATACCATTTTTAGCGTGGATGCTCATCTCCTGTCAAGTCAAGTTGGCTGGTTTAATTAATTATTTAATTTAATTTATTTATTTATTTTTTTTGTAAAGAAAAGGGAAGAGCATTAAGATTACTAGCAGTTAGCTACGGATAAATGCTGGGCAGGAGGTGACATGCAGATCGAGATAGTTGTCTTCTTTGAATATATTTCCCCCCCTCAAAACTCTTGATAATACATTAATTGTGTGTTCATTTGGCAACATGATTGCGTTTTAAGCACATCTTAGTTGTATATTTTAATTCTCTCATTTGTTGCCCTTCTGCGTGTGCCTCTGTTCCCCAGCAGCAGCAAAGTAGCAATCAGTCACACGTACGCATGCGCTCTCTCACTCACTCAGCAAAACTATAGTAGTAAAAAGATCGTAAATATTGAAAACATTATTTCAATTAAAGTGAGCAAATTAATTAAGAAATCCCACACCATTATTAGTAGATCCAATTAATGGAATTATTGAAAGTAAAGTGAATTGTTCTTGGAAATTCTATCTTAACAATCAGGGGGCCGGAAAAAAACAAACAAACCCTAATCATGCATTAATTTTGGATCGAAACAATGAAATTAAGTTTTCTATGTCACCGCTACGAAAAATTACATAGAGAATTAAGGTCACAAATTAAAGGCACAGAGACCTGCAGGTACTCGATCGGTAACTAGCTAGCTTAGACACCTTCTAAACCGTGTGAATTACATGCCGAGACCAATCGCTGAACTACTTCCGTACCGTAAAACATACAAAATAATTAACAACAATAATGATCAGCCTAAATTTCGTTTGGATCGATCGGACCCTCTGTGATCAATTCAAGCAAAAGCAAGCAAATTAAGCAATACCGCGCTCAGAATTCAATCTGAAGTATATATGTGACAGAATCGCGTACTCTATTATTAATTAATTTCCACAAGGAAGAAATTAAGAGACCGAGGAAATTTCATTTATGTTGGTCGTTAAAAAGAAAAAAAAACAAGGGGCCGGGAAACAAATTAGATTAGAGAAGAGAAACTCGGATTCTTTTGTTGGAAGGATTGCAGGTGGATACCGCAGGAACAAAAAACTTGGTAAGATTTGTGGGCACTTTGTAAAATCCCAGCACCGGTGGTGGCCGAGACCTCCTCTTAACGGGCCTGGGCTTTCTCGGCGCTGGGGGGCACACTGCTGCAGGCCGGCTCAGCTCGCTCTCCTCTGCTTTAGGAGTCACGCAATTCTCGTCCTCCTCATTGATCCCCTTCTCGGTTTCCTCCCTGGATGCCGCCTTCGCCTTCGTCTTCGTCTTTATCGGTGTGAGGGTTCGCAATTCTTCGATGATGGTGAATTCGAGGCCCATCACCATTGAATTATGTGGAGTTAGGTGGAGTTAGATGAGAGGAGATATGGGAGAGGGTCGTGATGATGATGATGGTGGTATTGAAAGAGAGTTGTGGAGGGAAAAAAAAAAGAAAAAGAAAAGAAAGTAGCTAGAAAGGAGAAGGGAGAGTTATGCGTGATGAGGTCCTGGGTGGTAAAAAAAGGTGTTGAAATAGTCGGGGCAAAATGGGAGGGAATTAAGGGGAGCGAGCGCAAATGATTTTGTGAGGGAAAATAAAAGTGAATTTTTTATTTTTTTATTTTAAAAGCAAAGGGCAAAAAAATGTAAGCTGGGAAATGGGAGTTAAGGCGGTCTCAATTCTTATGACTCTGTCCTTCTGGATGATTAATGTTGCATGATGGATTTTGAAAAAAAAAAAAATCACCGGTAAAAGAAAAGATATATACGTGCATCATCGACGGTGATAAAAAATTGTATATTCAAGCTTTATAACCGGATTGGCCTATATAATGTGGGCCCGTCGTTGCAGAGCTGTTGGGATGCACCGTTCGCCCACGAGAAGGGATATTTGCAAGTGATCGAGAACCTTTTATTTGAGGTAATAATACCGCATGCCAACCTTCTATATATCTGGGTTAATTAGGAGAAAGATAATAATTAATGATAAAAAGGAGATCGAGGGTAGGAGGCAAGGCAGCTATTTTTTCGCAGATACCAACTGATCAAGGCCCCCCTGAACTTGGAAACAATCTCAAGACTGCCATTCTTTTCTTTTCTTTTTTTTCCTCCCCCAGTACCCCACCCCACTCTTTGATGTGGTTTCCATAATCTTAAGACCAGATCTCTCTCCCTCTGCCTCCGGGCAAAAGCTGAGGATATCACATGCGATTTGTTGGCCTGGACGGAGATTAGCTTTCCTTATAATTATTATTTTTTTACTATTTTTTAAAAAAAAAAAATTATGTAATTATGTACTCAATGCATGCAGTGATCTCTTTTAGTAGCAGAGAAAAATTAAGCGTGGGTTAATCATACATGCATCACGAGGACTTGCCGTCGGATCATGACGGTCAACATTTCTTAGCTGATAATCAAGGCCAGCGAGGTATATTATATATATCAGTATCACTCACGGAGCGCGCGATTGATCGAGTTGGCCGGCAAATTAACTGTGTATGCGATTGGTCGATGATGTATATATAATTAGTAATATTACGATTAGATGGAATTATATATTTATACCATGCTAGCTCTAGTTTGTGAAGAAATTAAATTGTACGTAGAGGGCTGGTTTCTTAACCAATATTTGAGTCCGTGGTTTGAAAAATATCATCATAAGTTTTATTTATGGAGACAAAGATTCAGCTGAGAAATTTAATCGAAAAGAAATGGTCCCAAAGAGCAAAATTAATTGGGTCGGGTCAGGGTGTGTGTTGATAAGCACTGGGGGTACGTGGGTGCTTTCTTCGTGGTGTTTTTTTTTTTTTTTTTTTTTTTTTTTTATTTGGGTTGTGGGGGGTGTGAACTGATCATCTCTAGCTAGCTACCGAGTGTTTTGCTTTAGGACCGGGATATTGTGGCTCAACCGCTTTTGTCTCCTAAATCATCAAAGCCTTTGCTTCTAACAATTAATTTTTGCCTATACATTGCCATGTGCTATAAATGGGGTCCGCGCGCTCTTAAAACTGAGAAAATGTTCCTTTTGATCATAGCTAGGTAGCTTTTTTTTTAAATTTTATCCCGTGATGGTAAAACTCTTCTGTGAATTAATTGGTTTGAAGTACTAATTAAGCATTTCAATCCGTCTATAGTAGTACCGCCAAAAGGAGCCGTCTTACTTCCAGCATAAATGGTTGTGGGGCGGATGAGTTGGCGGGTGAGTGTGTGTGTTTGTTTTTGTGGTTTTTTTTTTCCTTTTTTTTTTTTTTTTTTTTTTTTTGGGGTGGGGTGTTGTTTTTTTTTGTGGTTTTTTTTTTCCTTTTTTTTTTTTTTTTGCTTTGCTTGGGGTGGGGTGTAATTGCTTGTAATTTGATGACTAGCAAACTCTGAATTAGCGAATCTAGATGATAAATTTGAGGAGCTAGGTATATATCTTTTATAAGGTTAATTTCGGTAGTAAAGTAGATGTTGATCCTATATATTAAGGATAAAATGAGAGAGAACTGACTAAGGAAGTTCGGTCATTTACGACGTAGACCTCTTAGCGCACTGATTTGGAAAAGTGACAGTATTGTAGTTAATGAGGCTAGGAGATCTAGAAGTAGACCTAAAAGAACTTGGTTTGAAGCAATTAAGAATGATATGATTATGTTTAACTTAACAGATGAGATGTTCCGTTATAACTAAAATGGAATAATATGATTCATGTAGCTGACCCAAACATTTGGGATAACGGCTTTTTAATGTTGTTGTTGTTGTATCTTTTATAAGGTTAATTTAGCAAAAACTAAAACGGATCTAATTAATTTGTTGTGTACTTCTGGAAATTTGAGAGAACATAACATTTATATATAGTGCAAATATTATAATTTGTTTTGTGCCAAAAGTGGGAATGGTGCAGTCTATATGTTTTATATCATGTATATATTTGGAATGGATTAAAATTAATTCATTGAATATATATAGTTCTGACTGGGGAAATAATTTCTACTATCAAAACAACGACGTAGAGGATTTAAATCCATTTCCCCGGCCCTCCAAAAAAAAATAATTAAATAGGGCGGCAGATCTTGACTTTGATTATACATAATCAGTAAGGTAAAAATTAAGGAAGCATGCAAGAAGATCCCGGCCATCTCCCTGCTGCATGTAGAAACAATCTAATT
>NC_033794.1:695221-696845 GCF_001876935.1 Asparagus officinalis | reverse complement strand
ATGTAAAAATATTTAAATGAACAAAACTAGTATAGTAATTAAACGAGAAGCTAGCTGCATGAAACTGAGTGAAGGAGTGGTAATTTGGAGTTCCTCTCATAGTCATAGCTAGCAATCCAAGTTAGAATAACATGGGGATCGATCAAAGCTAGGGCATCGGATTCATGATGAGTGCAAGTAAAAGGAAAAAAGAAGCAGAGTCCTTTCGGTTTTTTGTTGTCTCCTCAGCCTCAGGCCTCATCAAGCTCATAATACATGTAAAAGGCTCACTACACTTGCCTAACATTTTAAAAGTGATCAGCTACGATCCGATAAAGCTCTTAAGCATATTACCCCACATGCAATAATAAGTACTCTTATTAATTACTTTTACATATTACGTACATTACATCAGCTAGCTTAATTGTGTTCTTATATATATAGGGGAAAAAAAAAGAAGAAAAAAAGAATATATATATATATATATATATATATATATATGCGCCCCATTAATTAATTTGTTTCTGTTTCATTATTAATTATTACAATAATTTTATTTACAATTAATATTTCACGGTGATTAATTCAGTCGATCAGCTGAATTAGTACGCGTTAAAAATTAGCTAGGTGCGGACGAGACGAAGCATATATATATATGCTGGCCCTGCTTGGATCTGAAAAAGGCTAGCTATCCTCATGTAGAAATAGTGTCTCCCACATCACATGCTCCCCGTACGTCTTCATCGTCCACATGGGCATCATCATGCACAAAGAACAAAAGACTCAGAAAGAAGAGGCTTAACCCTTTTACTCATTTAACCACCCCCCCACCCTCCCTTTGAGCGGTACGTGCGTGCGCCCGGACAAATTAATGTTTCCCCGGCCAATTTAATTAATTAATTATTCCTTCCCTCCCCTTTCCATCTACTCATATATAAAAAAGGGTATAAGGAACAGTTAGAGCTTTCAAATTATCACGTTGTCATGAGATTCTTCAATTCAATTCATGGGGGGAGGGGGATGCTTGCTTTGCTTGCTTGCTTGCTAGCTACGAGATAATAATATCACGTTGTAGCCCGCACATGAAAACGGACCCACAAGAGAAAGTGAGTAGTTGGGGGTGTCAACATTATCGATCATACGATCCCATGAAGGTGGGGACTAACTAACTAATAAAGTGACCCTTCAATTACTTGCACATATACCATGCAAATAATTGAATCGATCTATAGGGAAAACATTGCAATATTATTAATTAATCTGTACAGTTTTCGGATCCCTAGATGGAGGTGTGAGTATGCGGGTCTTTAAAAGCTACTACTAGCTACTTGCTACCATCACATCAAGGGATTGCAAATATTTTAATTATCAATATCCTTGCATGCATGTTAGAAGCCTGTTCGGCTTTGTTTTGTTCCATGCGCGCGGTTGAGTCCAAATTAACTTCACTCCTTCGCATGCAATTATCTAATTAACTAAACTATATGCAAGGTCGATCTGCATGCATATATTATATCCTAGCTAGCATGTACTCGATCTTAATTAATTAAATTAGTATAATTTTGTTCCCAAAGTGATGAAATCTTAGTGGGGAAATTAAACTTGCTTGCTTAAAGTACGTACATAAATACAGCTGGCGACTCTT
>NC_033794.1:690384-695211 GCF_001876935.1 Asparagus officinalis | reverse complement strand
GAAGGCCCTAGCTAGCTAGCAAATGTGATCAAACAACATCGATCGATCAAGGGATCGATCGAGTAGTACATATACATGCACAGATGATCGATCGATCGTCTAGCGCGAAGCAGGGCGGGCACACCACGGATCTGGAATATATTATGGAGGGGTTAGGGGCCGGGGATACGTACACATGTGAATATATATTGGATGCTATACTATAATTAATTAATTAACTGTTCCATGTATATATATATATATATTTTGCTTTCTTAATTAATTATTAGTTTAATTTGCTGCAGTTCCGTATGCATGCACGCTCCGCTGATCAGAACTCAAGAGGCCGGCAAGGTCCCCTAACTACTACTACTACTAGCCAGTACTATATATTGAGGGTTGACGATTTGTACCATATCCTTGTCCATAGTGTTCGGTTTTATTCATTAATTTGACGTATTTTTGCTAGTGAGCCATCGTAGAGATCTGATCATAAGCTAGCTAGGTCGTAGTTAAGCCGACCATATTTCTTTCTAATTAGAGTCAAATTAACAATATGCATGTGATCAGATGGAACCGTGACTTTTAATATTTAATTGTTTAATCTTTCTATAATCACTAGTTAAGTAACCAACTAGCTAACAGAAAATTAGTAAATAAGTTTTATATATTAACTATTTTGATGGGAAAATGTTGGCAACCTGAGGATTATAAATTTTTAGCTAATATATATAGTTTCTCTCATGTATGTAGTTCAGAAGAGATCAGAAAGAATGGAGTTTTTCTTCGCGTGCAAATGCTATCAATTAAATCACTTGCATGCCATAGGCCATGGAGCCGTAATTAGTGCTGATCACAGCGTGACTGGGGTTCTGATTGTCTCATGCTGTACGTCCAAGGCTTCATAACCGGCCAGGGGTGCTAAACCGCATCCGTATCCGAGTAAATATCTGTAACCGTATTCGTTAGGATACGGATAAGTTTCTCAAATCTATAACCCATAGGATGTGGTTACGGATATAGGTTTTGTAGTGAAACACCCGTATCCGTACCTAAAATATCCGAATACATATTAGTCCTACTCTTGTAATAGCTTTGATTCTTAGATTACGGATTTGTGGTTAATGTTGATGATCAAGATGTTTAATCTTAGCTTTTCAATTATAATGAACATATTAACAATCTCTTTTGTATCACATGAACTACGTTTTTCTCAACACTATCTAATTTTCTCATATCCATTTTGTATCCGCATATATATATCCATAACTGTATTCGATTTTAGCTGATATGTATATGAATTTTTCTTACCGAGGTATATTTATATCCGTATCCAAGATGGATAAGCAGATATGAATATCATAAGCATCATATCTGAGCCACATCCGGACCGAATGCACCCCTATGAATCATAGCAATTCTTTTTCTTTTTTCCCTTTGTTCTTAAAGTTTAAAAAAAGAAAGGGAAAAAACTTATTCTCTTATGGGCGCATCGATCTCTGAAGAAAATAGAATCCTACTCCCGCTTAGATCTTGCATTTTTCAAGGGAATGGCATGCTGCTCTGCGGTGGCGGTCAAGCGAAGAATCTTCGCATAGAGAACTTTACTTATTAGACATAATATATGGCTTTGCGTGGGCCGCAAGTGATCGACAATGGCCCAAACCCTCGGATAGCACCCAATAAATCCTTGACTACCAAGAGGCCCAAACAATGGCGGTTTCTAAGGGGGTTATTGATTTGTGTAATTCTCGGGCAAGTAGGATAATTTTTGGGAGTTTGCTTTATGGTATTATTTATTGGGATAATGAGATTAAGATTTCACTTTAAAGTGTTATTCATTGGGTCAATAAAATTAACACAATTAGCCCCACTTTTTTCAAAACTATCCCACCTCCATATAAACTTTTTGTCCCAACCTCCAAAAATAATCTCATTCCTAACTTTGGGACAATCATGAGGAAAGTCGGATAATTTTATTGTACTAATTTATTAAATATATAATATATGTTAATTTTATTATAATATATAATATATCTTAATTATATTATATTCTAAAATTCTATTATAACGTAAGATAATAAAACATTATTATATTAATTAATAGTCTTAAATATATTGTTAGGTAGTTATAATATTAAATAATATTTTATTACTACAATATAATTTATAATAATCTACTACATATTAAAGTATGATAATATATATATATATATATAATTAATATAATATAATATAATATTTAATAATATTTTTTAAATTAATAATATTTAATATATTAATAGTATATTACAATTATTATAAATATTATATTTTTATAAGGTGCCACATCATCAATTATTCTATTTAAATTATAGTAATTATCATAAAATAAAATATTATATTGAATTAAACAAAATAATATAATATTTTATTAAATATTATATTATTAAAATATTATATTAAATATATTATTTGTATATTATATAATATATCATATTATTATAATATATCATATTATTATAACATATTATATTATATTAAATAATAACATTAAATATAGTTATAATTAATTAGTAATTATAAAATAATATATTATGGTTTAGTATAAAGTAAAATAATGTATTATATTATATAACATACCAAATAATATACTAAACCAATTAGGTATATTAATTTAGATTTAATTGATAGATAAATATTGTACTTTAATAAAGTATCACATCATCAATTATCTCATATGAATTGTCAAATTAAAACTTCAAATTGTCTCATTATCCTAAAATGTCTCACTTTACACCACTCAAAATATTCCAAATGGATAAAATTATTTTATTGGAATAATTATCCCACTTAGCCCCAACTTATCCCAACCAATAAGCCACCTAAGGGGGCTTAGTCACGTAGAACTTAAAATTAAAATTAGGATAATCTGTGGGATAAATTTTTAAGCTGTTAGTCATATAGAACTAAAACTAGAACAAAATTTTACAGTGTTAGTCAAGTAGAACTCTAACAAAACTAAAATTGGGATAATGGTACAAAATTATCCTACTTATTTTATTTTTCTATACAAAAATGAGAGTTCTAGTCTCTCAAATTATTCTAAGTTTTAACTTGAAACTAGGTGGTAAAAAAACTAGAAGTCATATTTATTTTTTATATTTCTTTTTTTTCTTTACTTCTTTTCTATTATGGTTATCACCATCATTAGATCATCAATATAATAATAATTATCAATATCTTATAGTCTAATCAAAAGTTATTTAATAATAAAGAACATTCTTGTAAGCAATTATCAATCAATAACAGTAAGTTTAAAATACATAAATGGTATTTATATCTTAAAAATGCATAAATATATATTTCATGATTTAAAAAAAATTATCCTATATTATTTTATCAAAATATCCCGCTTCACAAAAATGTTCATATTTATCCCACTGAAATATCTTACTAACAAAAAAATATTCTACTTTAACAATTATCCCATTTTGCATGAAAATATCCCTATTGACTAACACCCCCTAAGAGAAAACATATGGTTTTTGAAATGTCACAACATATCCTCCCTTTAAAAATAAAAAAAAAAAGAAATGTCAAAGTCAAACACGGACGAGTCCAAAATCTGCTGACTATCAGACTAAGAAATCAGTGGCCTGTTTTGGAAATACAAAGAGCAAACCTCCACCAATGGAGGTTTGAAAGATCTTCTCATTCATGCTTACAAAATCCAATGAAGATTTAGAAGATCTCAATCGTTTTACTGGCCTCCACCTTTTTCTTTCTCCCCCCTCACTCAAAACCCAAATTCCATCTCCTTCTTTTCTCCGCCTATAAAATAAATAAATAAACTGAAGACCACTCTTTGGCCTTTTTTTAGCATTGATTTTGACCATTTGTTCAGCATTGATCATGAACGCCTCACGAGATTGTCCTGTGCTGGACATTGTATTATCGAAAGTGATCACGGAGTTGGCGTCTGATGTTTCATCCTCCGAGGAGTGTCCTCTATCCGATGTTGTTGTCTAGATCCTGACTGTAACCAAGTGATGCGCTGAGATGCCTCCAAGAAAGAGTCAGGGCTGTAACGACTTGTCGATTTTCCTTTATCAACCACATTGATGATAACTTCTGGAAGCTCATCATCATGACCGACATATTTCTTCTTGTAGAAGCGTCTTGATTTAGATTTGGACACTTCGGTGAAGATTCTTTTATATACCGAGACCCTCTATGGAGCGGTCTTAGGGCAGCCACACTCTGATAATACTGACCTGATAAACCTCTCACAAGGACAGTGAGAGTCCGATTCTAGGATACTTCTCTTTCGAGATTTCTTCGTACCCCCAATCTGATAATACAACTCATCGGCGTTGTGGCCAGAGCAACCTATCAGCTGTTGACTTGATTCCCCAGGTATGATGTTGTCATGTAACAAACACGTCTCCTTCCGGGTATGTATCGCCTTATTGGCGTTCTTAGGAGTCATATATTTAGATTCACCCCATTGCGAGTGTGGAATCTCAACGGGCTCCTGAACCTGGACACGTAACCCTAAGCAGGCGGTTACGTGTGTTTTCCCGGTATGGGATAGCTTCAACTTGTTAGGAGAACACGTACGACCCCCCAGCCTGAAGAGTCACTCGGGATTTGTTTACCAAACCCAAACGCTTTTTAACTGAAGCTTTGCCTCGATCCTCATGCAAAGGACTAAGGCGATCCGTCATCGTTATCTTGAATCGGGACAGATTCATGTTGTCGTGAGACTTCACCGAAAGTACAAGATCATCTGGAGCAGAAATGGAGGCTGTCGGAGATACGAAAATGATCGCGGGAGGCGAGCCTGGTGCGAGCCACCTCGAGGTG
>NC_033794.1:682588-690373 GCF_001876935.1 Asparagus officinalis | reverse complement strand
GGCCGAGCCACTTTGAAGTGGTTGGCGTTTTCCGCTCTTCTGGTTTGGTCTTCGGCGCCCAGATTAGGTAGGACTTTGGTGGTTCTTTGGCTATGTCCTCCTTCTTCATGTCTTGCACCTTTTGTACTAAGGCGCGCCCGCGTGTAGCACGTGTGTAACGCTTTTGGATGCGCTCCTCGAGAGTTGAACGGGTCCTTTTAACACGGACCCGTTCATTGGCTGATTGCTTGGAGGGGATGTCAGCATGTTGCCATTGAGGCGGTTGGATTACCTGATGCTTCCTAAACTCCAGATCCGCGTGATAACAGATTCCGTCAACCAGCTCCAAGGCCTTGGCAAGCTAACGTGCGAGGCGTTAGTGTTGCCTTTGACGAGCCCTCTTTGTCAGAATTGGCACACCTTTGTTAAACAACTCATGGACTGAATATGAGTCGTTGTGATCTAGAATCTCGGCTTCATTGGATGCCGGAGGAGCATTACAAGGGGATGCCTCAGTAATAATTGGGCGAGAGTTACCCTGAGATTTCTTTGCTGCTGATATCTTCCTGTACTCATGGGACGAGGAAGATCTTGATGAGAATGAGGAGAGATATTCCTCAAACTTGGCTTGGTCGAACTCGTACTCGACCTCTACATCAACCGGGAACTTGATCCTTGGTTGCGACACGATAGCCTTGGCAGAAAAGCTGTTGGCTCCCACTATAGTCGCCAGTGTATTTGCATCGAAAATTAGTTTATTCATAAAACTCATTACAACTTTAATTGTTTACAACAAGTTCAAAAAAGTTAGTCTTTTTATAAGACTTTTCTTACACGAATAAAAAAATTAAAAATATAACTCTCTAGAAATACACGTAGAGGACGTTTGTCACCCGCTCCTTGCGTGTAATCTTTGCCTATGCCGGGGACACGTTAGTCCGTGGACCACCGCAGATCAGATCCGGTTGATAGAACGAAATTTAAATGCTCTTGCTTCACAAAGGAAACAGTCGTAGAAGTGATAATCTCAACCAAGTGAGATTACGACTCTTCTCGAGATCAAAACAAAGTCTGATCTCAAGGAATGATGAAACAGACCTCATATCCTTCGAATAGCTCTCTCTTTATACTGAAGTTCGCCAAGATCTGCTAGCCCTCCTCTGAAACTCACGATTCACTCTCCAATTTGACATCACCTCGTCTTAATTTTAGGTCCTCCATGTATAGGGGCCTTAGGCTTGTATTTATAGGCTTCGAATACAGTGTTTTAGGATAGAAATTGATGATTTGACCTTATCCTCAGTTAATAACCGCTTAACCACATTTAAAGATGATATCAAAGCAGTTGGGGAGGCTCTAGAACAAAAAATCCTGAGAAAACTATCGAAAACGCGTTTCGGGCGTTTCTGGGGGCGAGTTATCCTAAGCTGGCTCGGCACTGTGAAAGCCACCTAGCCTCAGCCGAGTCGTTTTGATGTGACTCGGCTGCCAGGGGCCTAAGCTGGCTCGGCACTGTGAAAGCCACCTAGCCTCAGCCGAGTCGTTTTGATGTGACTCGGCTGCTAGGGTCTTCTCCGGACTTTCCAGTTTGGTCTTGTTCCGTCGTTTTCTGCATTTCGTCGTTTCGTTGACTCATACACTTTATTGACTTGCTTCATACACTCGTTAGCTCTTTTACGGCACAGATAATCCTCTCTGACTCGGATAATAGCATTCATCAGATTCTCTCCATTTCGAAGTTCGAACTATGTGCGGGAACCTATAAGCAATTTTGGACGCCTACACGATCGATCGCAGCGGTCGACCGCTAGACCCTGTAGTGAATTTTGGTTTCTGTCGATTGGTTACGGTCGACCGCCGCGGTCGCCCGCCAAACCCTGTAATGGATTTTTGTTTCTGTCGTTTGTGGCAGTCGACCGTGGGACTTGGTCGCGGTCGACCGCGATTCATACTGGGCATTGGGCTTTGTTTCCTGTTTGTTTTGGGATTGTGTTTTTGGTATATATTGAAACACGATTTTTTAGGGTTTCTAATCAGGGATTAGAGAGTGTTCTGAGCACATTGAGAGAGAGAATTTGTGAGAAAGTTGAGAGATCTTTTGGTTGGGTTAGTTTGAGTGTTTGAGAGATTTGTAACCCTTTGTACTCTCCTTGATTTAGTGGAATCTTCCCATCCTCTCCCTGTGGACGTAGGCAAATTGCCGAAACACGTATATCTTTGTGTTTGTGATTGGTTTGTCGTATTTTGGATTGGATTGCAATTGTATTTGGTTTGGTAATCTTCTCTTGTGTCCCACGAACTCGTTCGGTGTGCGAGCACGCTTCCGCAAAGGCGCGCAACAATCTCATGGGAAAAAATGTGTATGCCAAAAGAAGCTAGTACCCTATGGTTGATCTAGGCAGAGGTATGGAATAAAATTGCAATGGTAAAAATCCTTTGGGCAATCCATATGAAACAAGATGTATTATGGATTAAATGGCTTCATGAATTCTACCTAAAAAGCTTATTCTATTTGGGAAGTGAAAGCTAGAGTAGTTGACTTATGGTTCTGGAAGAAAATTCTAAGCATCAGGGATTGGTTAATTGGTAAAAGTGGATCTGTTGATGCTGTGCTGGTGAACTTTGATAATTGGACTTGTGCTGGTAAGTTCTCTATGACTAAAGCTCTTCATTATCTACACTATAGAGATCTTCCTCCTGTCTTGTGGTATGGCATTGTTTGGAAAGGGCCGGATTGCTGTTCTTAGGCATTCCTTTATTATGTGGATTCCTATGTGGGGGAGATTATTGACTCAAAGTAGACTTATGCATCTTAATATAGTTCGTGAGAGCAAGTGTATCTTGTGTTATCATGGGCATGAGGACTTGGCTCACATGTTTTTCCAATGTCACTTCTCTGCTTTGGTGTGGAAGAAAATACTTTCTTGGCTTTGCATTGATAGGGATCCTTTACCATTTCCTGAGGAGATTGCTTGGTTTATAGCTCATGCTAAAGGTAGAGCTATCGAAAAGAAGAAGGTTGTATGTGATGCTTTTGCTGCTGCTTTGTATCAACTTTGAAGAGAAAGGAATGTTAGAGAAGATTTCACTCCTCAGTTAGCAGAGTCAATACTATTGTGAAGAGGATACAGATTGATGTTATTGCGAGAGTGTTAAAGAGTAACGTTTCGATCTCCACAAGTTCAGTTTTTTGGATTTCAAATTTATAAACTTTTTGAGGTTTTGGAAGAGATTTTGTTATTTTTTTGTTCTGAGAGTTTCTTTGCTTAGAGGTTGTATAGTGCAATTGGGTACGACCCAGTTTGAGCTTTGCTACAGGGACCAAAATATGAGACCAATAGAAGGGACAAGTGAGGTGTCCCCCTTATATTGGATAATGAGTTGGCCATCATTAATGATAGCCACCTCATTATCCAATAGAAAGGGGACACCTCACTTGTCCTCTCTATTGGTCCCATATTTTGGATCATTGGGGAATTTTTCAGGAAAAAAACTAGGCACGAGCGACCCCAAAACTCTGGAGGGCCCAAGACAAATTAACAAAAAAAAAAAAGAGTAAATGCTGGAATGACCATTTGCTGAATACGGATACACAGTGGGTGGACCCATTAACGGCCTCAGCTGAAGCCCACAAATATCGAGAACCGAAACGAGTTCCGGTCGAAAAGACCGAGGCCTCCCCTGTGCCCTCTTTGGATCTAGGGTTTGGGTTTCACAGCTTCGACAAGAAGGGGAGCCTAACGGGAAAAAAAGACCCAGAAATGGCGGATGAAGCAAATAGAGCGGTACAATGTTTGTTTTCTTTCTCTTTATAGATCATAATCTTAATCTCTCTCTCTCTTTCAAAAGGCGTTAATGATAATTTGGGAATTCTTGTTGAGTTAGGCTTTCATGGAACTTCAAGGGCGCATGATAGAGATTACCGGCAAATTGAAGCAGGTTCCTTTATTTCATTCCGATTCCGCTTTAATTTGGGAATTCTTGTTCGCCCCGATCTGATGTATAAATTACTTAGTAGCAGCCTGAGCTAAGATTTTGTTTTTTAGTTCTCTCTGAGGGAACATTAATCTTTTTCCGGTCACTTGGTGTGATTAATTATTCGCATTTTTGTCCGGTTGCTTGTAAAGTTTTAACTCCGTAGGGCTTGTGTCAGCAAATCCCTCGAAGTTGGCTGTGTGTTTGTGTTTATGCAAGCGAACCATGTGATAGATCCTATTTAATACTTTAAGGGGGTTTAACTTAAAAAAAAAAGAAACTATGTAGTACATACACGAGTTTACTATGAAAATTCCAACTGTTGGCATGTGATATCCCTATTTACTTGGTTACACACAACATCAATAACTAATGGTCTGAGTTCATATGAGAAAAAGAAAAAAAAAAATCATCTCTTTCTCTCAGAATTGCATGCAGATAATGATCAGATTTTCTTACTTTGGTGTTGTCACTAGTCATAGTCATAACCTAAGCCGCTTGTGCTTTTAAATATGATTACAGTGCTTATGATCCGTTCCTGTTCGTAAAGTTTATAATATAATTTGGCTGGGTATCTGTTTTTTCCTTTTCTCTTTTCAGGTGCAGAATCAGATGCGTGGTAAAGAGGGAGAAAAGAAACGGGCATACCTAACACTTGAGGAACTTCGGCAATTATCGGATAGTACGAATACATATAAATCAATAGGTATGGGGAAAGTGTTTTTCTTGTTCTGATATCTAGCCTCGATGTAGCTTTAAGCCACAATTTTTTTACTGCCTATTTTGGAAGCATGCCCCAGTTTTCAATACTGTTGAGGTGCAAGATCATGCAAAATCTTGCTATGACTACTTGCATGCAAAATCTAATTGCCATGAGTACTACCGTTAACCACATTTGCATTATCGAATTAAACTGTTAGTGAAGTATTTCCTGAACCTATGACCCTATGCACACAGATGGTGATCCTTGTGATAACCTAACATCACTATATCGGGCTTTGAAGTGTCCATGCTTCTTAGCTTGCCATACTCCTAGTGAACAAGAAACAGAATCAGACAGTCAATGTAATCTGATATACCTCTCCACGTTCATCACTCAAGAACAGTTGGATTCAAATGCGCTATTGCTGTTCTGATTTCGCGATCCTTTATGCATCAGTGTTCAGTAGATATCTCACTTGTAAACTTCCCCTAATTCTGAATTTTTTAAGGTTAGATTCTTCAATTAAGATTGCAAATACCAGGAGATATAATAAGAAAACCGCATTGTTCTATCTTGCCTTTCTTTTCCTTAATACCATTTTGGCATTCCAACCAAAAGTCCTTATGTGAGTCTTCAAGTGACAGTTTTCTGCCAATTAAATGCTTGAAATCAATTTATTTTACTGACACTCGTATCTCATTTTCTAGGTATTACTAACATGACTCTTCTAAAGTCTTTCTATCATGCTCTGCCACCTTAATGTTTAGATGTAGTTCAAGACATTCGACTAAAGTCCAAGAGGTTTTTTTTTCTCCTTTGCATTCTAAGACCCACTCTCCATGCCCAATGGCCATGCATTTTTGTCTACAACAATGAATTTTTTTCCATTGTGACAAGGCACTCAAGTTTATTCTTGCATTTAGTGGCTATACGTAAACTCAAGAAAGACCGACGAATATTATTCACTTTGGGTGATAAATATTTTAATACGTTGAGGCAAAACATGTAGAAACATAGGAGATGTATTGTGCAAGTGTCTCATGGGTGTTTTCTTTCTTTTCCTGTATTTTTTCCTTAATGATCTTCCATGTATACGTCCTATGTATGTGCACCTCTCTTTCCCCTATTCTACCACATATCCTTAATTCCTTTAAATTATGCTTTTGATGTTTGATTTAGAATACACGACATTTCACTGCTTTTTTCACTATGCTTATGTCGGATATATTAGAGTGCATGTTTTTAGTATACTTTCTGTATTGCGAGTGCCCATTTCTTGTGTGACTTTGGTTATTCTTTGGTCTGTGAAACTATACATATTGATGACATCCTTGTTATTTTGCAGGAAAAGCGTGAGTATTCTTGAACTGGTACCTAATCTTTCCGTGGAAACCATATCTTTTGTAGCATTCAATTTAAAAAAATAAAAAACAATTACAGGTTCATTTTGGAGCCAAAGTCCACGTTGGTGAATGAGCAGGAACAGAAATTTAAGGACAGTGAAGCTGCTATTGCTTCTTTGCAGGTCCTGCTCTCCCAGCTCAGTTTCGTCTGAAACTATGATTAGAAGGAATTCACATTGCAGTAACTATTGTTTTTTTTTTTCTGGGTATGTAGACTTCGAAGGAGTACCTAGAGAAACAGATGGGAGAGGTGGAAAATAACCTGAGGGAATTGCTGCAGCAGGATCCAGGCATTGCGCGCCAGATTATGTCGATGTCTGTGATGTAATTCTATTTCTTCTCTTGAAGGCAGTGGTCTGAGTTGTTGGTGTCAATTTTCTTTCACAAATCTCTAGTTGGCTGTAATGATTTGTTTTTGGGTTTGCATCGACACTCGTGGACTCTTTTATTTGGGGCAACTTCAAAATTGTTTTGATCCTTTTAACTCCTTTTTATAAATCAATCTGATCTGCACACAGAAAAGTTGGGTATGTATTCGATCTCGATTGAAGTCTTTTGAATGTGCATCGCCTGTTTTTATTTTCCCTAACGAAGCTTGCTTACTGATGTGTGCTTGTTTTCCTTTCAGTTTCCGGTCGAGACGAATGCTTAAGTAGTATAGCTCTAAACTTGTCTAAAACTCACACATGATTTGATCTATGTTTAGATTTAGATGTTCAAAGCGGTGTTGTATAAAATTGGCTTGCATCCAAACGGTAAGGTCAAGCTGGCTTCTGCAGAACTATATGCCGTGCGGTCCCACTCTTGATGGTTGGTAATAACAAATGAAGCCTATTGAAGTTGTTGCCTAACTGGTTGGAGTTTGAATCAAATTATCTTGCCGTTAGACACCAGAAGATCCTCCTCTACTGCTGCTGCTGCTGCTACTGCTACTACTAGCTACAGCTGCTGTAGCTTTGACCCCGATGATAAAAAAAAACCTACCGCCCTCCCTTCATTAGTCCCGACCCTGCCTCCTCCACCCCATTCCTCTTCTTCCTCTCCTCTCTTCAATCAGTCGGAGCAAAGTAAGGGGAAAGGGATGGACGCAGCAGCTGCAGTAGAATCGGAGGAGGAGTGGGCCCTGGCCAAGAATCAGGAGTCCCTTGAGAGGAGGTCCCGTAGCTTCCCGAAATCGCTGCTAGTTTGTATTAACTATAATTGATGATATTGTGGAGCTATTCAACGGCGTGCTTCTTAAAGTGAATAAAGCTTACCATGAACATGTTGCATTGTGTCGAACCTTATGTTACTTACGGGTATTAGCAGCTTCTTTCAGCTTATATTTATTTTAATTTTTTTTTTAAACATTAGCTTAGTTCCTAAAGTTGCACCAAATGACTCTGAAAATGCACTGCTACAGCTACCCTAATCTGAGGAGTGTTAGGGAATTGATCTACGAGAGGGGATTTTGGAAAGCTGAACAAGCAGGGGACTCCTTTGACTGAGAACAGTATCATCGAACAGGTATTGTTGTTTTTAACTGTTCTCGTTTAAACTGTTACCAGAGATTTTAATTTACATGCAACGGTAAACCTTTGCTTTTCAAAAGTGAAAAGCGAATCTTCTCTGTTTGATACATCTATAAGTATGTATGTACTCAAAATTCACCCCCCACCCAGAAAAACAAGAGTCTAAATGTTAATCATGCTCCAGATAGATTAATGTGGCAGCATAGAGCATAGG
>NC_033794.1:662306-682578 GCF_001876935.1 Asparagus officinalis | reverse complement strand
CAATTGAAAGGTTAATCGATCGGCTAATGCTTAAATTAAGAGGAGTAATAATAGGAGCAGCATGGGAAATGTGTAATTTGAGGGAAACGAGGTTTTCATGCATTTGTGGTCAGCCTAGGCTTCCTACGGCCAGCAAACAAGAACGGTCCGCTATTCCCCGTGCGGTGCCTGTGCAGGAGGAGGATGAGAGGGCGCTGTTCGTATATAGAGAGAGATTAATTGGTTCATGCCCAGTGCGCTTTGAGACGGCTTCCGCACGTGGTGGCTTTCTTTCTTTTGAGTTTTGACCACAGGAAATGTTTGTTTGCTTGGTACCAAGTGAGGTGTCACATCCCTTCCACTCATTCATATGGTTACATATTCTCATACACTCTTCTCAACCTATGTGAATGTAATCCCCCCATTTGAATGAGTTAAGGAAGATGTGACAACTCACTACCAATCACAAAATTTGTGCTTTATAGTGATGTGGTCTATTCTCATCCATTCATTTCAATTCTCAACCACTCCCTAACTCATGTGAATGTGAACCCGATTTCAAATAGTGGAGGAATATATCACCTCACTACCAAACACAAAAACTTGTGTTTGGTACCAAACATACCCATTTCTCTCCCTCTCTCACAAAGTGACAACTTGCATGAACCAGCGACTGCTGTGGCACTTCGGCTTCATACAGACGATGAAGCAGCTAAAGCTCCTTCAAAAAAATGCCAACCCGTTTGCGAAGTTAGCAAAACCTTAATTAGTGATTAAACCATCATGCTGAAGCACACTGGCTCTTCTGGCTGTGACAAAAACCATGCTAAAAGCACACCGTCTACCTCCTCTTAATGTACAACACTCAAGGAGACAGATGCTACACCAAGAGCTAATATTCACAGGGGTCATGAGGAGAAGGGGAAGGAAATATGGTAAAACGTACAGATGTTGAGAGTCGCACACAATCACCGGAGAAGGGGAAGGAAATTTCGTAAAACGTACAGATGTTGAGAGCCGCACACAATCACCAATCCTTCAGCAATTGATCTGCAACGTCCTTATAGCTAACTCTCTTCTTTTTCTTCGCTGGGCTACTACCGCTAGCATCAGGATCTCCTGTCTCTGTTTTCTTCTCTCCTTCCACGACTGAGGCAACAGAGCTGGCTGTCCCTTCTCTTTTCTGACTTAGTGTCGGTATCATATCCAATAACATTGCTTGCAGTGGATCTACCATTTGCTCCAGTTGCTCACCTGCTCCCTTCTTCCCGATTTCTGAAACAGCTACAACTTCAGAACCTTTGCGCCTTTCTTCTGCATGCTCTGTTTTTCTTTCCTTGTCCTCAAATTCTTCGACTCTCTTCCCTTATTTTTCTTTATTTTCCTCACTCCGATCATTTTCCTCTAAATCACTCTGAATTTCCTCCATCGATTCATCAGCTTCTCCACCATCAGATTCATCAACAGGATTGATGTTGTCTGCTTCGTCCGAGTTTAATTTGGCAGCACGGTTTCCTATCCTTGCCCGGGTCCTCCGATGGGGCTTTGGAGCTGCTGTTCCTCTTTTTGTGTTTGCCCCTCTCGGTCTCCCTCTTTTCCGTTTCTCACCTGTGTCAACTGGCTCCGAAACTTTCCGCCTTTCTACTTCGCTTGTGGTGGAAGGAACCTGGATATCCTCTTTGCTGCATAAAGATGAAAGATGACACCTAAGAATTCGGTACAAGATGGTATATTATTAAAAACCAAATAGCTCAGGGTCTTGTTCCCTCCTCTCTTTTTCCCACAGAGGTCCACGCTGGATACTACAATGGTAACAAGGTGACTGGCATGGTAATTATCCGGGACCCTTAATTGTTAACTAGTCATGCGTCCGGTATCAAGTGCTTTAACACAAGAGTAGTTATCATAACAGTTCAGCAATTAAGATTTTCACAAGCTACCTTTCTTCAAATTCAAGATCCTGTAAGGTATCTGGCTTTAAATTATAAGCATCTTCCGGCAACTTCTTGCCTTTTGCTAAGGAATCATCCAACCACTGATGCATCACAACATGTAACCTTTTCTTATGCAACCTCCGCCTCTCAGCAGTTGGGAAACTGCACGAGCAATGATAATTAAAGAAATGCTAATCACAGAAAGGTTGCAATTTTGGCCAGTGTAATAAAAGAGGGTGCATGCTGCAAGCTCAACCACTATTACAAGTCCCCAAAAATACCAGAGCAAACCTTTTATATAATTCATCAAAGTTGTGGGATCCCAGGGTTGAACAAGCCACTAAGTGTGTAGCATGTGCAAGGTTGTCACAGTCTTCACCTCCACGCATAGTAATGTCAAGTCTCATCCTCCTGAGAGCAAGCTCTGATACCATTCTCAAGTCCTTGTTCCTTCAGGAACATAATTGTCATTAAATAAGTTCTTTTTTGAGGCAATGGAAGATGAGGTGCTTGAAATAAAATTCTGTTCAACCGATATAATTTTCCAATTAAACAACAAAACTTACACAATAGGCATTTCATAGAAGAAAATGTGACAATCTTGAAACACGCACATTGATTCCATTGGAAAATATTTCTTTTTGTAATAACTGATGGATTTGAGGTTTTCTAACCCACTCATATTGCTGAAAATCTGAAGAAACATATCAAAGGCATCAGAAACTTGGAAGCAGAGGCGATAGGTCGCCTTGGATGGTTTGATCAACATGAAAGAAGATCACAAACATAATAATAAACTGAAGAATCAAAGGGCCAGAGTCAATGTGCATGAGCTAACCTACTGAAAGCATGCATCAGAAGCAATGGAGTATCTAGTTTACAGGTACAGAAAGACCAAATACAACAAATAAACACGTCCAGGAATCGATCCTCTGGCATGCGAAAGACCGGCTCATATAAAACTACATAAATAGGATTAATTTGAAAGATATAATTCAGGTTAAGAGAACTTTAACACTTGATTAAAGCCCAGAAACTACAAGGCTAGGCAAGCTTCCATTTGCACTGAGTCAATGGCCAGCTTGTTAACATGTAGCTTCCATCCATCATAAGGTTAGCTAGCATCTGTTACCAGACATATATATCTCCACATATAGGTTGACGACGATATTATATTGGCAGCTAACTAAGTAGTCTGTCTATGTAGTTCTGAACTTAAATTTGTAACTTCCAAGCCAGCAAATTAAAGGGAAATCTGTTTAAACCACCGTTACCTAAATTTCTCCATCACAAACAGTAGCCCAGTTCATGCATACGGATTTGTGGTGTACTTCTGACTGAATGTTAAAACTGGCGACGGAAAAAATAAAAGAAGAGAACTAATAACTATCTGATTCAGTGATTCCTTACCTATATTCAGCATAGTTCGCCTTTTCTTTATAAAGTTACTCTGTAGTTTTTGAGACTTACATTTTAGCTTTTATGTTTGGAATTTTAACTTCAGTTGTTTAATGCATCCGAAATTAGATTGTGTTCTTAAATTTAATTAGTATGATTTTCATTCTTTGAGAAAGTATGAGCCCACATACCGATCCGATTAATGCTTGACATCCGATACACTTACCATACTATGAACCAAAGCTACCACAAATCTGAGTAACACTGGCTTAAGCAACGCATGTGAATGCTTTAAAAAGCATGAAGGGCACCCAATTTAAAGAATCAAAGCGAATAAACGATGACAGATCAATAGCTATTTCTTTTATCTATACTTCAGTCACATTCCATTTGGTGGAATTAATGCAAAAAAACCTGAAGAGCTACAAATATCTTCCAAATCCACACCTCAAAGCAAGATAATATCAGTTCTTCAAGCAAATACTTAATCAGGTAGAAGCCCATTCAGGGTGCTGTATGATTTATCAAATTTTTCAAGCAAATCCTTAATTGGGAGTGATTATCCGTTAAGATGCTGTAGGAATTTCGCCAGCATAAACTTCATAGAGAATACTATACTGTTCCACTTTTAGATGAACTATCAACAGATTGTTCATGAAGAATAAACATACTTCAGAACTAAGACAATACCTGTTTCATGTCCGTGATATCTAGATCCCAGTAATAATAATCAAGAAATGAATCGATCTCCCCCTGGAACTTGCTCTTTGAAGAGTCAGCAAGGAATAGGAAATACCTTCAACATAAAGTGAATATAATAATTCATTACTGAACGATTGATAGCATTAAGATGAATTACATATCTTCTGTTTCAAAACTAACTTGGGTTGCAGGTGTATGAGCCGCTTTTGTGCACAGCAATCCAAGACCCAAGAAACATGAATAATATCCCCTTGACGCATGGCTGCCTGATATTTAATCCCTGCCAAACTCATTACCTAAGTACAAAGATCATTTATTTAACACCAAAGAAAACTCATTACCTTTTTTCTCAGCCGCAATACAGTGTGTAACTGAATCATTGAGATTCATTGAGAAATTTCCCCCATTCTCAGCAACCATTTTGTGAAAATGGTCAATAGTATAAGATGGAGGGACATTAATAAAATCTAACAAAGTCAAGGAAGCAGTTTAGTGACATCTTTTAAGATAATGCAGAGACATCAGAACACACAAAAAGTGCAAAATGAAGTTAAAGGGGAATGAATATTGAAAGGGTGAAACAAACAACAGGATACAGAACATCATATTAGCAAATATAAAGGTCTCCCCCTTTATAGCCGAGACATCAGTCTGCTTGAAATGAGAAGGAATGGCAGAAATATTTTTCTTCTCTCCTTTCACTGGTTTGGTGGCTTTGAGATGTTTAGAGATTTGGTTCTGCGGAGCTCCATGGTCAGGTCTCTGTGTGTTTCCGTTACTTGAATGTACCAAGTCCATAAATGCTGCAGAGAGGAGAAAGCACCCAGTGAAAGTGTAAAACGACTGGCATCTATAAGCATCTTGTAAATGATGAATGAGGGAAAGAACAGAGCAATTGAAGTTTTAGAAATCAAATTGGCCTTGTGAACAATTCTGCAAACTGAATGTACATCAAGGAAACTCTCCAATTTAACAACAATACGAAATCAATATCAAGAACCTAATCCACTCATATTACTAGAAAAAAGATCCTTATTACAAAAGCCTTTCTTCATCCTTTCCTCCTGGAATTACTTAATGCTACAATGGTGTATAATTCATGTTACTCATCTAGACATCTACCTCAGAATTTGTGACACATGAAATTACTAGGGTGATCAACAAAATCCTATCTTTAGTTGAACAATGGAACTCCCCACGACATCGCTTGGTAACCCACATCTGAATCACCACAAAGCATTATTTACATCCATCACGAAGTTTACAAAAAATCTAATTTGAAAAAACACAAGAACCTTTAATGTGAAGTCGTTAAGGATAAGATTAGAAAGGGGAAAAAGAAGTCCCAACTAATACGTATGACTATTGCAAATTAATAAGTTGTGGCATACTGGCATTATGAGAGTGGTAGAAGAGATGTAAAGTGGAGACATCATGTTCATAACTGCCAAGTGACTGCCAGAAACATAGAGGACTTGGAGAGAAGTGAAGCCAATGGGTTGAACTCTTGGAACAATTTCAGCACCATGTCTATGCATGTGAGCTTGTGTGCGCGTGGGTGCATGTACGCACACAAACATACATACATTTCTGCAATATTTGATCATGCATTATGTGTTGCCCAAGCACAGGCATAATGGATTTCTGTTTGACAACATTGATTTTTTTTTCTTTTGGGACACTGCTTTAGAGTTTACATTAACAAAAGAAAATACATTTTTTGTTGTTTAGGAAAGCTAGCTTAAGGACACACTAGGAAAAACTTCAAAGTTCAAAGCCAGATTCAGTGCAAAAAAGAATCATAGGACAACAAAGATAATTATGGACATAAATACCCACATTGCAGATCAAGGCACTCATGCCATGGTTTGTCATATCTCACACGTTGAATACGTGGGAATCTCAAACTATATGGCGCAGCAAATACCTAAGATGCAAATAAATTTATGAACATCAGTACATGTAAGAAAACAGTATGAATATCAAGCATTGAAGGCATTTGAAAGACTGCAAAAAACATGCAACTCAAAACACCCAAATTATATGCAGAGTACCCCAGACTTAATCGTTCTGATATCACTCGTTATAGAAAGTATAATCGACCTGCAATATTAGATTAAATAAGTACCAGCGTAATTTCAGAAGATGGGAAGCATAAAATAAAATAAGAACTTTTAACTTATCAGGACTGTCAATCCAAACGTAATTTCAGAAGATGGGAAGCATAAAATAAAATAAGAACTTTTAACTTATCAGGACTGTCAATCCAAACATCCGGCCTCTCCTTCGAATGATTTGTTACTTCATAAAATCGAGGGGGCCTCTTTGGGTATTCATTCTTCCTGAAGATGGTTGGAAAAAAAAAGGTTATCATAAGAAAGTAGAATTAGACTTGCAACAAAAAGCTCAGGTTTAAACTGTTAGTGATGCAGGAGAGTCTCGGCCTTGCCCCAAACTTTGCATTAAGACTGAGTTGGCACTAGGAAATGAAATCAGGCATGAGCATTCTCAAGGTAATACAGTCAGCCTGTGATTGGCTTGGTCAGGTTGAGGTTAAGCTGATCAGGCATGAGCATTCTCAAGGTAATACAGTCAGCCTGTGATTGGCTTGGTCAGGTTGAGGTTAAGCTGATGTTGGCGTAAGGTTAGAAGGTAAATACAGTCAGCCTGTGATTGGCTTGGTCAGGTTGAGGTTAAGCTGATGTTGGCGTAAGGTTAGAAGGTAAACTTTGACGAGCAAACCATTAGATATGCCTTTAGGATTTATTTCATGAGATCTAAGTAATCTCTACAGTAGATATCAACAACCTAATACACTAATATGATCTTCCTCCTTTATCCTGGTTCTGCCTTGGGCTAGAGAGTGAAATAACTAGACATTAAGTGAAGCATGCTGGAGTTACTTTCTAGGCTATCAATCAAAAGTTATATGATAGGAAAATAATAAATGGAAGATAACACTTGATGAGTCCAAGCAAAGAATACCTGAAGTAAGGCTTCAATTTGTTGGTGAGAGCATCAAGCTCCTCATCAGAGAGACCCGTACCGACACGACAGAATGAAATAAATCTACATGAATAATATAAATAATACCATTACTTGTGATATTAAATATTCACTTATAATACTGAATGAGGATATATCCAAAAACGTCAAGCATAAATCACTATGTAATAATCTGCTACATTTTTTTAAAACTGAACAAGCAAGACGACCTAAAAAAAGGGAATAATTGGAAATATGAACAAATATGCCATGTATGATGTGTAACTTACTCAAAACAGCACATTAAACCTACATGGGAGACATGTATCTGAATATTCGTGATATACATTCCCACACCCCATACTGTAACCAAGCATCGAGATTTTTGGGTTCCTGGGTTGAAATTTCCATTATTAAAAAAATTTAATTGCATTATCCTGCCTACCCACATGCAATTGTGCCGCAAGTGAGAAGTGCTAAGTTTGTTTGCTGCTAATTGTTAACCAAACAACTTAAGAATGTGTTAAATTGATTGTCTGACAGATGTAAGGCCTCTGCATCAATTTTTGATGATTCTAGCCAGAGACAACTACATATCGCAAGGGAGGAATACAATATTGTAATTGTGTAAAAATTGGATATCGTTGATCAAACAGTTTTAGCATTTGGGTCACAATGATTATTGGGCCATCATGAGGCCTCTGAATCAACTTGTGATATTCTAAACCAGAGGCAAAGGCAACTTAACTTCTACATGTTCTAGCATAATATTTAGGCAGCAGTAAGTCTTGATGCTTGCATTAATGACCAATGCAAGAAAATTTCAATTCTATCCTCGTCATATTACCTACTTAGCAAGATCATGACAACCTAGAACTCTAAGCTACAATGTCATACTATGTTTAAACAGCATATGAGCATAAATTTCTCTTGAGCACTATTTATGAACAAAATGACACTTGAGTTACTATCATCAAGAAATGACTAAATTGTTGCAAGAATGCAAAAGTTTGCATGAACACCACAGGTGGCTTTGAACAGGAAAAGCTACTAAAAACTATTGCCTAAAACGCAATCAGAAATTCTTACAGAGTAAAAAAAAAAGAACTAGTATATTAGGGAGAGATGCAAGAGTAGATCACCGTTTTGGGTGACCGCTAGAGCCTGAATGCTCCGCGAGACCAACTAAAAACTGAGCTACCTGCAATTATTCAGGCAAAAGAAAATGGAGATTAAGTTGAGCTAATGGCATGAAAACATCAAGACGAGTGGAAGAATGGACATCCACTCGCCTTCCAGTTAACAAACCACTGAGCTCTCATAAGCCATCGCGAGACATCTTTACTGCGCTCTTGCAGTGTAAGATAACTCACAGATGACCAAGCGGAGAGCTAGGTAAATTCATCATAACTGTTTGAAAATATACGATATAAGCTAAAATGATAGATAAAGCTGAGCCCACCTCCCCTCCATGTCGACCAGAGCCAAAATATCCTCCTGAAACAAATGATATATTAAAATTTACTTATTCCAGTTGATGGATTACATGAGAAGAATATATATTAAAATAAAAGGAAGATACAAAACCTATAATAAGGACATCCAGGTCTGCACCAGCATGTATGTAATCAGGCTTCAATTTCATCCATTTTACACTCCGATCACCAGGCTCCCATTTGGAACCAAGATCTTTTAATATAATCCCCTCATCTCTGAAACATATATCAACGAGGACAGTTAACTTCTATACAACAGTGTACACAAGAGTATATGTAATTATGTATCATCATAAATGCTAACTGGTACTTATCCTTGATAAAGATCATAGCTAATTGTAAATCTCTGTATCACGTTTTCCCCTTTTTTAATTAAAAAAAAAAAACAGTGTATTGCAGGAGTCATGGTTCGAAGTAAACTTTAAACCTTGACAAGGAATGGCCGAGTTGATTGAACACAATCCACACTACATCATCATAAGATAAAAGAGGAGAAACACTTAGCTTCCGAGATAGGAGAAAGCTCATTTTAGATGACAAACACTTCCCAAATGAGTGAAAACCATATTCACAAGAAATTGGTATTTGTGTAAGAATTATAATGCCAATTAGTTAACTAAAGATAAAACATGCATGTTTCCTTGTGTATGTTTGTCAACAAGGAAGAAAGATTATGCTTCGAAGAGCAACTACAAATGGAGCCTTTAACTAAATACTTGACCTCAAGCAACATTACACACATTATAGGGATATACTAGTGAGTAAAAATCATAACCTATTCTCAATGGTTTCCCTGAAAAACCTCTCAACATCTTCAACACTGTAAGCAACAATAGACCAGCAAGGTTCACCTGAAAAGTCAAAGAGACATCCATCTAAGAAGTTTCAAATATAAGTTAGGAAACAAGAAATAGAATATAACTTACATTCATAACAAGCAAGCAAGCAAGCTTGAAACAGAATAAAGACTTACATCATAACAAAGATATAGAAAACAATTCATCTGTCACTAGCATAGATGCAAACAAAATGGAGATTAAACACTCTAATCAAATGAGTCTTGCATTTCATTTCAACGAAGAGAGATGGTACAATAAGAAAAATTTGTAGTACAAGACGAAAGTATTGCCAATAACTAGAGGTGACAGAAATGAAAAGACAAATGTTTCTTATAATTGCTTACCTGGTGAACGAAGGTCGTTAAGACCGCCATCAGGAATCAAAATTTCTAGCTGACCCTTCACAGGTTTTACAAATTTCCGTAGAAGGTCATGCCGTTCTGTCAAGCTCTGATGAATAACGCTAGTGTCTCCAACATAAAGAATATCGAAAGCAACATCTAATCATATCTGATGTCAAGAACACAACAACCAAAGAAATGGTCCGGACTGAACTTTATCACATAATAAACATAAGATTAGTGGTGCTATGCATAATCAGAAGCAAGAATGAATACTGAGACTAGAACTTTTGGATGGAATCATCACAAATGAATCAGTTGTTGTTTTGTAGGACACATGCTCATGTACAAATACACTGCACGATCTCTCTACACAGAAATGTGAATCCAGTATATATAAGATTTGGGTTTTAATAGAACACAGTCATTCATGTGACAAGCAGTGAAAAAGTGCACAAAAATCTGCAAATGAATGCTTTTTCATTTTTTTCAGATTTCTTTCCAAATCTTTCTAGAAAATAAAAAATTATGATGTAGATATATAGTGCACCCAATAGCTTATTTACAGTTGACATGAACACATGCATATATTGTCACTGTGAAAGCGAACTAATTTGCTTGAATTTCATATATCAACTAACCTATGTTTTGGATCCTTCGAATGCCAATTGCCAGACTTAGCAAAGATGAACATGCACAAATATAGTCATGCAAGTAAACTGCTGCATGCAGGGAGCCTGTTAGGGGTGTAATTAGAGCAACTTAAAGGATTTGGGGGACAGATATACTAATTTAGGGTCTAATATAAGAAAAACCATAGTTTTAATAGTTGTTGCCTCCTTAGTTTTTATACTCACAATCTTTATCTATGATTTCCTTCAGTTCATAACTTCAAATTTATTTAATAGAAACAATTCCTTCAGTTCATAACTTCAAATTTATTTAATAGAAACAATTCCTTCAGTTCATAACTTCAAATTTATTTAATAGAAACAATTCCTTCAGTTCATAACTTCAAATTTATTTAATAGAAACAATTCCTTCAGTTCATAACTTCAAATTTATTTAATAGAAACAAAATTTCCAACCACAAATGACATATTATCCGTGTTGCCACGTGAACCTTTTCAAGAAACTGGGAGAAGTCACCATACCTATATTTAAGAAATTATCCTCCCAAGTTATTGTGGAGTCCACATGCTAACAATATACAGGAGTATACTGTTTAGATACTTTCTACAGGAACTTTCAAATATTACCAAACAAATACAGACCACAAAGTTGGATCTCGTGTGAAGGATACAGCATAACTGCATGTAAGATATGGGCATGAAATTAATCTACTGTAATTATTATCATAACATCAGAAAATAACAAAATAAACGCGGTGTGTATTTATGAACCTGACGATCACTCTCCAATCCTTCCCTAGCCACTTTTGCTGCAAAACAGTTCCCCCTTTATTCAAAGCTAACATATAAAATTTAAATATGATAAACAATAAGTATCAAGCTATTTAAACCTATTTCTTGGTTGGAGCCGAACTCTGCAAAACGATTAGTTGCGGTGTCCCAGACCAGCATTTCACCATCCAATATAAACCTGGATAACAATTGTCTTATGATATAAACTGCTAGATTAGATGCTAAAAGACAAGCAATTCCAATAACATCACAATTCAAGAATTCCGGAAAGAAGTCCCTACATCCCTAATGGTGTGCACCTATTAGTGCCTCTCAGGTACATCGGTGTGGGTGTAATTAAATTTAAACATGAAACCAAGGGAAACCACAGGAAAAGAGGCAATGAAGTTCCTTTTTCAGTTGATCAAACCAATAAGATGATGAGCGAATAGTAGGCAACTAGAATTTGAACTTGATATCACTGCAAGTGATTGAATTCAGGTGATAGTACAAACTGGGCTTCTCAGTGACTTCAAGCAATGTGGATGTAGAATAAAAAATGAAAGGACATAAGAAGTTAGTTTGTCTATAATGAATTTCAAGAGGTTTTAGTCTGCTAATTTTAGATAAAACCACAATATTATACAATGGAAATTTGAAGGAAATTGGAACTAATCTAAGATTACCAGGAATATGACATGAAGCAAACATAACTCTGGGTTAAAGGTTGATCCTTCTGATTTGAGTATTCTGTTTCATATTATTGATTGTGGTCTTGTTTTCTTCAACTATTTACGTGTCAGATTTTAATATGTTGCACAACTTAAATATATCGGCATAACTTAAGAAATTGGAGTAATGTAAGATGACAGGGGAATACAACATAAGCAAACAAAAATGAATATGAGTTGAAGGTTGATGCTTCTGATTTGAGTATTCTGTTGCATCTTATGGACCATGGTCTTGTTTTCTTTAACTATTTACACGTCAGATTCCTCCCCCCCCTTCATATGTTGCACAAGTCAAGTATGTTGGCGTGACTTTACATCAAGGTTTTAAATGTCGGATGTCGGGTTCATGTAGGACGGCTGAAATTCATGTCGGATAGCGAAAATCGGGGATATATCGGGGGACATGGACTAAATATCGGATTGTCATATCGGGTGGTGCGCATATGTATAATATCATGTCCTAAATGTAATCTAAGCATTCCTAAATTCAATATAAGCATACTTTATAAATTTTAGATGCGACGCCGGTGATGGGTGGATTTTGACATCGCAGGGAGGCAGTGCCGAGGCTCTTCTTCTTCTTCGTCTGCTCGGGGTCCTTCGGATGAGTCACCGACCACCCTCTTCCCTTTATCCCGATGATGGGATACCCTGCCGTCCCTCGGGTTCAGTTGGGGTTCGGATTTCGGGACGCAACGGGAGATGGACGACAAGGGGCCGAGATGGAGGTGGGTGAAGGGCATCGTCGTTCACGAAAAGAGTGATCGATTCCCAAGCCCGTTGTAGCCCTAATTTTTGTCTTTTCTTTCTATCGGGTTCATAAGAAACCCTTAAACATGAGAACAGGTCAAAGAGGTTTGGGTTTTTATCACTAAACTAAACCCAAACCTGATAACAAAAAACAGATCTAAAAAAAAGGGTCATATTGGTCGATTTTTTAAAGCTGGAAAATCGGCCGATATGCCCGATATTTCCGATTTGGCCCTGAAAAGCGATATACAAATTGAAAATGCCCATGTCGTGTAGCTCAAGCCCTCAAACCGACATGTCGGCCGACATGTCGAACATGTCGGCCGACATTTAAAACCTTGCTTTATATGACCTGTTGCGTACACTATCAGACCAGATTTTGGGTTTCTGTCGATGCCCTTGAATTGAATCGAATAAGCATAGGTAATTCGTGACAGTCAAGCAGGTGTGGTCACTTCCAGATCTGCTGATAGATTTGTTAAGTAACCATGTATAAAATTATTATATTTAAGAAACAAATACTGCAGACATTTTCCCTTGGATATTGCAAAGAAAAAAAAAGAAACAGAGCACATTCTTAAAGGGGCTCCAATTTGAAATGAATAGTTTTTAAGAAAATTTGCTGAGAAATTAGATATGAAATAAGTATCCAGAATGCAGATCTCTTCATATTATAGTTTACACAATTATACTCGACTGAATAAATAACAATAAAAGAATCAAACAGAAGGGAATATTTGCATGAAAAAGCTGACCTATTGACCTGGATGATAATGCGCAATAATGCTGGACAGAGCAATTACCGAAATAAAAGCAGCAAGTCCTCACAAGGATGATTACCTATCAACCTGGATATTTTGCAAAATGATGCTGGACATGCCAGGTGCATATTCCAAATGGTCAAGAAAATTCCTGTATGGACAGCAAAAGAAATTAAACTTCACTAGTACTCAAAACATCTTATTGACGTTGGACCAGATATTACATTTTTAACAAGAAAAACACAAAGGTTGGAAGTCAATGATAGTGTTTTAACTTCTTTCATCCAAGGATTAGTGGTTGATGAACACCCCAAAAAGCCAAATCTACTGGATAAAATATCCTCAGGTAAAGTAAACGATGGCTTTAGAAGGTAATGCAGCAAGAGAAGAAAAGATGACAAAAATCTAAAGAAAGCCAAAAGAAAAGATAGGAAAGAGAAAGCCAAATGCTTCATTATATGCCTATCTACCTACCGTGAGAAGTAGTGTATCTCTGATCCATTCTTATGGATTTGAATGCGGTCACCATCAAATTTGCACTCGACAACGACATTCTTTCCATGAAGCTAAACAGGAAAATGAAGGGAAAATGTAAATTACAAATAAGAGAAGAAAATTAGCCAACCATCTAAATTGCTCCAGTTACAAGAGTGATGACCAGAGGATGCATAACTTTCTGCTACATCATTCAAAAGATTAACTGGTAGTTATCATCTTTGGAAATAAATTTAAACTCCCACCCTGCTTCAAACAGCATGTATCATTTTATATTATCATAAATTAACATATTATATTATTTCTTCCCATGTTATATGCAAAGTTGCATTACACTTCATGTTATGCATTTATCTTGCTAAAGTACAAATTGTGCACTACCAGTCTACCACTACCACGGAGAGGTTGTTTTGTTGTTGTTGTTGGTGGTGTTTTGGTGGATGGCGGTAGTGGTGGTGCTTTTTGATGTTTTTTTCTTGAGTTTTTTGTTTTATTTCTTTGGTTTTTTTAGTTGTAGAGCGGCTGATTGGGGTATCTGCTCCAGTGAGTAACAATGTACCATCTACAAGGATGGTATGTAACATGTAGAGAAACAAATTAAATACACTAATTATTGCATATTAATGAATTGCTTGCCATTACAAATTAAGTTAAATTGCAACAAACGGTAGTCCTTGTCCCAAGTATTCATGGTGGAATATTTGAAAGCTGCATAAACCTAGTACTGCTGCAAGTTTCTTTACGTTCCATCAAGTACGCTATCTGATATCCCTTCTCATGTTTTTAATCCTAACACAATCAAAATTTTACTCACACATCCACGGCCTCCTCATATATTTTATGTCAGTCAGCTCTTCACTTTGTCTTTAACCGGTGCAGTTTCTACACCTCCACAACTATGACAACAAGCACTTTCTTGTGAAACATCCATGCTTCATGCTCCAAACTAACCAATATGGAATATGTCAATCTCCAACAATCCAAAGAACCATATAGAGATATAATTGTGGACCAGAGGGACTAGGATATGAGCTTACCTTCTTCCATGCGCTAGCAGCATCAGCAACACGCATAGCTAGCTGAGGCCTAACAGCTTTCCCAACTTCTATATCCTAGCAAAACAATAGAAGGTCCTTCATTATTTACAACAATGCACAATGAAGAATACATCACAAACAAAAATGACATCAATCAGCTATCAAGAACTTCAGTATAAAAAACTCAGATAACAGAACCTGCCCACGTGTGCTTTATGATGTATCAGTAAGGTTTGCCTCAATCTTATAGCAAATGAACAAACAAATGAAGGAGTTTGAACTGTAAGATTCGACACACAGATTCCTTTGGCACATGCCTCATGTTTTTTGCTCCATCTCTTTGATCAAGTCATTAATAATCACTACTTTGGCCACCGATAAGAGCCACATCATTCCTAGCATTTAATTTTGGCTTTCACTTTCATTGCCTATTGTACTGTAAAACCCCGTAAAATTTTAAAATATTATTTTAAAATGATAAAATATGAGTTTTATCATGTTTGAAACTATTTTGGGATGAATTAACATGTTTGAAATCGATTTGAGATCGAATACGTATATATATGTGAGTATCATACACAAAATATATCAAAATATATCAAAATCTGTAAGTTGGATTTTTATTCGGGTCGATCGACTGATGGGAAAGACTGGTCAACTGATGTGTATTTATCGGTCGACCGATTTTCACAACCAGTCGACCGATGAACACGAATTTTGGGCTTTAGTTTTGGGTCGGTTTTTGACCCAATTGCATATAAGTATATATATACATGTTTTCACGATTTTTTTCATCATAATCTCTGAACCCTAGCAGCAGTCATCCTCTCTCTAAACCCTAACCCTAGATTGCGAGTTTGGGAGAGCTTTGTGAAGCAAATACCGAGAAGATGTGAGATCTACGACGTTTGGTAAAGGAGGACCGCGTTTCTTCCACACAGAGAGAGAGATCAAAACGAAACCAAAGGCAAGAACACCTTCCTCCAAACCTATCCCTGTAAAATTTCTGATCTTTAATAAGTAAAATTTAAATATGATGTGCAATATTTAAATCCGATGCTTAGATCTTAATCTTTTGATGAGTAAATCTTAGATTTGATGATTAGAACTTAACCTAATGAAAAGATCTGTAGAATTCATCACAAATTAATCAACAAGAATACATGATCATGATCATTAGTTTTCAGATTAATTGTTAATTTACGAATTTAAATAATTAAAACCCTAATTTATCAAATTAATTGAAAATATTGATGATTAGGATGTTTAAACCTAGAATTATGAACCTAAGCGATCTAATCCTGTTTAGGCTAATCCATTCTTAAGTAATTATGAAAGTTTAACCATGTTTTGCTTTACAAGCTTACAAAATTCGATTTTGAGAAAAGTTGCAAAACACAAAAACCTGTAAATATCCCGTATCAGTGCACATCGGGCGACCGATTATGTTGATCAGTCGACCAATAGTGATTTACAGGTCTTCGACATATCCTTGGTCGGTCGATTGATCAGAAAGATCAGTCGACCGATAGACTGTCAGGTTTAAATCTTTCTTTCTGTTCGATCGATCGACTCCTATCGTCGGTCGACTGATAATGGATTGTAGTGTTGTACACATTGTGCACGTTCGTCGTTGGTCGACCAATGCTCAAGGGCAGTCGACCAACATGTTAAATTGCTGATGAAGGTTTTTCTTTTCCACGCTTGTCTGGTTGTGAACATGAGGTTCAAGCCGTATGTACACACGCGCAACCATGGATGTACACGTATGGAGTTTTAGCACACACAGATCTCTGGGAGAAAATAATTTCATGTATTGTTTTGACCACGCCTGGGAGACGATTAATTAGAATAGCATATATGTATGTATGGATACCATTGATGAGCACAGCTCGGTACTGCTTAGGGTAGTGCGTTGGTATACCGTTGAAGGAGGCTAGTGAGCCGCATTTGCAGGATACCTGAATAGGTAGTCTGTTCCGCATAATAATGCGATGAGGCTAGTGAACCATATTTGTAGGATACCTGAATAGATAATCCGTTCCGCATGGTGATGCGATGAGACTAATGAGTCGTACTTGTAGGATGCTTGAGGAGGTAGTCCGTTCTGCATGGTGATGCGATGAGGCTAGTGAGCTGTATTTTCTTAGGATGCCTGAACAGGTAGTCCTTTCCACAAAATAATGGGATGAGCTATAGCCTATAGAACTTTGCAAGAGATAGTACTGTGAAACTTTTGACAGCTTGAGGCTTAGGTGGGAGTTAGTTATGGACATGGTTCACCGTTGAGTTATATGACGACGGAGTATATTGTATTTTGGGTTATACCGGATTATGTACTCATATTTGTATCATCTACCCAATGGTAGTGCGAGGTATTTGGTTTGACATTTATGACACTGTTTGAGATGGTATTTTTGTAAAGTATTTCTTTATTATTTATTCTCAGTCTGGAGTTGATATTTAGCGATTCACAATTTGAGACATATCGTATATATATGAAGGTTTTCTTGTTTGGATTACTTCGCTCGATGTATCAGTCTCGTGTTGTGGATTTCTAAATATTAACTCTATTTAGTACAATGTAAATGAATTAGGTAGACTATGCATATTTTAGGTAGAGCCTCAGTCATATGTAGTAGCCCTTCTCCTGGGGGCAGATGGAGATGTTCTTGCTAGCGCTCTGACATTGTTGTTTTCCCTTCTTTTTAGGCAGCGGATCAGAGTTTTGAAAAGCCACAGTTTGACAGAGTTCCTGCATAGTCGTCGTCGTTCTGTCATAGTCAGTTATTGATCCACATTAGCTTAGTAGTTGTTTTAGTTGATTTCTAGAGTTGTATTTTATTTTGGAGGCTGAGTGCTTATGTACTTTTGAGTTGACTCCTACATGTTAGAGATTCATAGTTTTATTTCAATTTATCAGATATACTTCTTTTCTTTTGTGGAACACACTTACATTTATTATTGGAGCTTTCTTTATCTTGTGTTCCTTGCATTATTATCTTTACTTTATCTGCTTTGTACCTACACTTGATCATTGTTTGATTTCACTAGAGAGATATTACTGTGATAGTGAAATATGTTGTTGCACAATGTTGGGTGCATGACAGGTTTAACATTCTTGGGTTCACCTTGGACTGCAGCCTTGTGTGAAACCAAGGGCGTCACAGCATTTGTATTTTCCATATCAATTCATATTGCTTATAGCTGCCAATCCCACCCTTATTCATATATTTCATATAAACCGGGTATGTATAATGAATCATACTACTGAAATTTTAAACTTTGTACCTTGAATGTAAAAATAAACATTCTTGATGCTCATGCTTAAGGGCCGATGGCTTTCACTTTTTAAAATATTCTACAATAGTATCATTTACAACGACACGTTAGGAATTGTTAAATTGAAATCGTAATACAATAAAGAAAATGATAAACACAGATGTCCTCACAATTACTTTGAAAAGTCAGTTGATCACTTATAGATGTTTCCACAATCTAAATTTCAACAGAAATATTCCAACTCGTGAAACGAACTTCAATCTTGCAAACAATGTAAAGGTCCTAAGCATGCATATATGTAAATGAACTGGTAAAGTGCATGGGAATGACAGGGTCCTGGTTGTGAACCAAGCAGTTGAATATGCTTCAAACTTGTGATTACATAGGTTTGTACTACTTTCATGATCTAACAGAAAGGTCTGTTCTTTAACTCATCATCCAGATAGACAAGAAAACTATACCCTATAGACTCATCTGAAAGAAGAAGCAATAGATTATTGAAAAGGTTGCAGAAGACAAATAATAAAAGTTCATGAACCAATAGGGGTCTGATAGTCACATGTATAAACCTATACCCTGAAAAGATACCTGCCGCTTATGTCGCTGACTGCGATCTTTCAGCTTCTCGCAGACTAATTTCAGGTCACAAGTGACATTGAACAGGTCTTCAGCATCAGGATGGAATTCATGAAAAATGCTTTTCTCGCTAATGCCTAGCTTTAAATCTACCAAATTGCAAAACAATAAATGATCGCCTCTATCCAGCAAAAAAGATTTTTAATTTGAAAAAAAAAATATAAAGAGATAGATATCTCGAAAAAAAAAATCCCAAACCTTTAAGAATGATCATCAGTATCCACTTCATTTCTACAGCATTGGTCTTCTTAATAAGGTCAGACAGGACAGCAGTTTTCTCTCCCCTATCAAAATGTTAAAAAATACATATGTATATAAAAACAAATATTGAGCCAATAATATAATAAGACGGAATAAAAGAGAATAGCACCTATTTTCTCGGGAAGCCAGTTGATCGAGGGCATCGTTGACGTCCTTGATCGTCAATCCACCAGAAGCGAGCCCTTGCCTCCGTTGCAGCACCTGGATCATCATTAAAAATCCATCTAAAAAAGGATGGTTTAAAGTCCATCTAAAAGCTTTTTTTTTTTTTTGATATATATATATATATAAATGCTTTCGAGGCTTGAGTGGTGGTACGGACGTCGGCAGCAACAAGGGCGAAATTGCCGGCGTTGGCACCGGTGCGGGCCCCGCCCTTGCGCCAGTTGACGAGGTATCAAAAGTCCCATCGGCCTTAAACAGCTCGTTTTTTTTTTTCTTTGATATATGATAATGAACACCTAATACGTAGCCAACTGCTCTTCGAGGCTTAGTGGCTGGTACAGGGACGCTCCCGGGCAGCCAACCAGGGGCGAAATGCGCGTTGCACCGTGCGGCCCAGTTCGCCAGTTGACGAGGCGGAGGCGTCGCTCCCGGATCCTTGGAGATGCCGAGCGGCGCCGACGAGCAGTTGGCGCAGGGCACTCCTGCTTGAGGCCCGTTCAGGTCCACCGCGCAGTCACGTCGAGGCGCAGCGGGAGGGATGCAGGCGGAGCGCGTCTGCGACAGTAGCTCGCGGCGGTGTAACCCGAACCCCGCCGCCTCCAGGAGCAGTCCGTGCAAGCGCTCTGCGCTTCCATGCCGCGGCGGAGCGGTCTCACATTGCGCCTGGGAACATGCTCACCAGCAATCCGAACCGGACCGTGGACTCCGACCATACTAACCCTAACCACACCACCACCACAACCAACCGACGCAATTGTTTTATTATCCTTTTGTTCGTTTCCGGGGCTTCGCTGCTCGCCTCGCGTTTTCCGCAGGGAGAGAAGAGTTGTTGTACAGGATGAACCGCAGCGCGGCGCCTACGACAGGTTTTCCTTCCTTGCCTGCTGTAGAAGACCAACTGCTCCGGTTCGGTCTCGGGCCGTGCTACTGCAGATTTTGATTTCGCCCCCTTCTTAATGGATGAATTGACGGAGGACTACTCTAGTCGCACCCGGAGTTCATTTTTCTTTCCGGTCCCTCGAAAACTTCACTATTGCCATATCAGTCCCTCTTATCTTTCTCATGCGTCCCTCAAAT
>NC_033794.1:656871-662292 GCF_001876935.1 Asparagus officinalis | reverse complement strand
CTCACTGTTTGATTTTTCTTTTTTTTTTCTTTTATTATTTTTCCTCCTCCTCTCTCCAAAAGCCGTTTGCCATTCCTAGGTAGGGTTGGTTTCTAATAATAAAAGATGGAGACGCTCTCCACCTCCTCCCCGGCCTATTTTTCTCCGACGAAACCCTCACCTTTGCGACGCGGTTTTGCTCAGACCCATGGAATTTTCGGAATCGCGAGGCTCCGTACTTGCAAGTCTAGGCCTCTGAGGCTTCAAATCGTTGCCAGTGGCGTTTCCAACGGAGAAGATAACCCCGCGTTTGCCAACAGCAGCTTTGGTTTGCTTTCAGACGAGGCGGGCTCGTCTCAGTTTGAGGTGATCTATTTTCATCAGCCTTCGATCTTTGCTTGGGTATTGTTTGTATTAATTAGTGACGTAATTACTGAAAGCGTTGTTGAACCTCAAGTGTTTGGTTTTGCTTTCAGACTATTTATTTATTTATTTATTTCCTCAAATCGTATGATTTGGATGTGCAGTTCGAATTGTTTTATGATATGCAACTGATAAATCTGACAAAAGGATGCCGTTATTCTTTAAAAAAAACAGTTGGTCATTTCTGCTGCATTTTTTGGGTTATAAGGATTACGCTCCTTCCCCAGGAGAAACATCTTTAAAAATATTCAAGTCTTTCCACTGCTTGTCCTCGGCCCACTTTAGCTTGGTTATTGATCTAGAATTAGGGTCTTTGGTTTGCATAGAATTCGAATACCATGTCGCAATTCACAAGTGTAAGAATCATTCTTCGGCTTCTTGTATATGAGATGTTGAATCCCTTTGCTTGCTGTTCTTTTCAGTGTGTTTGGAGTTCCTTCGTATTTCCTTTATTATTCATAAACATTCCTGTGATCAATCTCCCATGCCCAAACTGAAATTATCACCCATTTTCATTTGCAAGAATGTAATTTACCCATATTTGGAATGAAACTCGTTCAACGCTTCGTAATATAATATTGATGATTTCCAATTCCACACGTCGCTACATCGCCTCAGTGCATGCAACCAGATATCAAAGGTTTGTACCAAATCCTGTCATTAGAATTCTTGTCTTTCATCTTGAGAACTCTAGCTCTGTCGCAACCAAATAAGACCCATTGCATTTTCCCATATCTTTTGTCGCTAAAGCTGCATAAGCTAGGAGCTCCTTTTTGCTCTCCACTTGAGACAGTTGGTAAGACTAAAAAGTTACAAAAAGAAACAAGGGAATAGTTTTAATGGTGTCTCTTGTCTTTTAGGAGGGCAAGGCTCATGATGCACGCAAAAGTGATATCACTGGAACGTCAGGGATGGTAACACAAGGATCTAGACCTGGCCTTCTCAGGACGCCCATGTCTGGTGGCGTGCAAAGTGCGACATCTGTTCATGATTTGCCTCAACCCGCATTGGCTGTTCGCAATCTAATGGAGCAGGTGAGCTTCTACTGATAAGACGCCATGAGTCAAATCATATGTGCTTTAACCTCTCTTTCTAATCCTCTTGCTTTAAATTTTTTATTGCATATATTTATCGTATGCCACTGTTATTTTGTTCATCGTTTTAAGGCTAGATTTGCTCATCTCTGCACTTTGATGTCCCGAATGCACCATCACCGCCTGGGGTATCCATTTGGTTCATTAGTTGATTTTGCACCTGATCCAGTAGGCCGTAAGTATTATAGTTCATTTCTTTCCAATTTGAGGTGGTATTTATGGTCAATAATAATATTACGATGTTTATTCTACTTTTATTGTGCAGATCCAATATTTTCACTCTCTCCATTGGCCATTCATACACGAAATCTACTGGCAAACCCAAAATGTACACTTGTCGTACAGGTCTTGTTCATATTACTTTATATTGTCATAAAAGGACCACTAGATTGGTAATCTTTTCTTCACTATGCTGAAAGTTTCTTCCAATGATAGATTCCTGGATGGAGTGCACTATCAAATGCCCGTGTGACTATATTTGGTGATATCTTCCCATTGCCAGCTGAACAACAGGTTCCTGTCATTATGAATTCTTCTTAACTTTTGTTACTGTGTAACTTTCAACATCTATAGATTGTATACCTGTACGTTCTTAAAAAATACTTGCCTAATTTTACATGCATGAAAGGACAGGTTTGTCCTAATACCACTCTCTTAACATCTGCTTCATGGTCAACTACTCAAATGATAGCATATGTCTTCTTCAGGAATGGGCTCGTATGCAATATCTAGCTAAACACCAACAGTGGGCATCTCAACAATGGGGAAACTTTTACTATTACAGGATGCAGAGTATAAGGTATTTCGTGTATCTTTTCTTTCTTGCGGACTTGATGTAGTTGAACTTTGGGCTAGAAAATCTAGTAGCATATAGGGGAGAAGTGGTTTAACCGTATATATGATATAAAACGGTTGCCTAGAGGTATAAGCACCTGATATATAAGCTTTAGCAACCAGAAATGTTCATTTAGGTTCTTCTATGTTCTTTTGTCGTCCTGTTATTCATATTATATGGCTAAGTATCCTGTGTTATTCCATTAAAAAAAACCTATCATGTGAATGTTTAAGTTATGTAGTTGAGGTTTCCAGTGAGAGATCATTTCTTATTTATAAATTATAACTTTTACCTTAGTTATCACTTCATTTGACTGACATGTATTATTAGGCATATGACATGGACTTAGCGATACCTGTTTGATAAATTTCAGTGACATTTATTTCATCGGTGGTTTTGGCACTGTTGCATGGATTGATGTCAAGGAATATGAGAATCTTCAACCTGATAAGATTGCTGTTGATGGCGGAGAGAAAATTTTGAAGGTAAACTTCAAACTAGGGAATCAAGGAATCTAATTTAAATATGTCCATTGTCTTGTACAGGCTATAATACGATGCATGATTTGTATACAGGAACTCAATGCATTGTTTTCAAAGTCACTCAAAGAAATCCTCTCAACTGAAGAGGAGGTAGATGATGCAGCTTTCATTTCAATAGACAGCAAAGGCACTGACATCCGAGTTCGACAAGGTGCACAGGTACCTTTCTGTTCATAAACACTTGGTATCAGTTGCTGTTGCCTTTTCACTTTGTTCTAGTGGTCATGCTGAGGGCGTGGTTATCAGCTTATAGATCTAGAGATTTTGTTATTGTTCTTAACAAAGTCCAAAAGGTTAAAATATGATTGGCATACTTCATTGAGGTGAATGGTGTGATCCAGCCTGGAAAATCTAACTGTCAAAAGCTTGTAATCCAAATTAACCACTGTCCACTGATAACCCACACAATGTTCTAAAATGTGATGCATGTACACAAGAAATTTGGAAAGATCAAGAAATAAAGGACAGAAGTATGACATCTCATATACTTCTTAATGGGCGACCTGCAAGCAAAGAATTAATGTATGTTATGGCAGCAATAAGGGGGTTGGTTAAGTGGTGGTTTTCAAGAAATTATTGGCATCAGGAATTCATGACATTTTTGGCAGATGCAATGGGGACTACTAAAAATTCATCAGTTAGAGGAAGTGATAAGATTATAGTTATTAGTACGAGAAAGACTAGAGCCAGGCCTAAGGGAACTTAGTTGGAAGCAATTAGAAACAATAATGATAGTGATTAGCTTAATGGAGAGGATATCCCTTTATCAAAGAACTGAGTAGACTGATAGGATTAATGTAGCTGACACCAGAAATTTAGGATAAAGGATCCGTGTGCGTGCTCGTGTGCGTGCATCTAAGCCTTTTGTCATCAAGATGGGGTCAGCTATGGGGATACTCCATTAATGGTTGGCCAAATTATGTGATCAGTTATCAACCTTCCAAATGGTTGCGGTACTCCAATGAAATATTGATAAACGGTCATAAACCCCTAAGCAGTTCATAGATAGCAACACCTACCTTTATAATGTTCAATCTCATTTAACCAAGGAGTAATCCTCAAAATTAGCTCAAGGAAAAGGGCAACAGAATGAAAGAAGACGATTACTTTACTATTACTAGAAGGAATTGTGTTCTCTCCAATGCACAAGATAGCTATATAAGTCAAATAAGACGTATTTCTCAGAATTCTCACATGTATGTGTAATGTTTTTCCTTCTAAAATTTATTTATATGCGAAGAGGAAATTTTGTTGCTTGTTCATTGCTTTTGGTGGATCACTAGAAGCATTTTATTTGTTTCTTTATATTTTTAATAAACAATTTTATATATGGGTTATAAATTATTTGCTTTTTTTTCTCCTTCTGTGCAGTTTAATATCCAGAGGTTATCCTTTGAAGTAGATCATAAGGTTGAGACTCTAGAGGAAGCCAAGAAAGCACTGCAGAAGATTATTAGTAAAGGCCTTGGATCATGATCTCACAGAACAAAGATTGATTTTATAGAAAATTTTCTTTTAAAGGGGCTCTTTTTTGTGTGTGGGATAACTCAGCCCGTAATCGAACCGAAGACCGTGGGAGCCATATTGAACCTCCTAACCGTCCGGATCACCCAGCGGTGGGTCTTTTGAAGGAAATTCTTTTTATTTAGCAATAAAGAAAAATAACTGTTGGCGTTATGCATTGGATTTGAAATTTGCATGTCTTTAGCAGTATATGTTAAGATGTGCATATAATTTTCATTTGGAAACAAATAAATGAATCTTGAGATGCTGCAGTTTCTTTGATTTAAACTTGCACGATTTTGCAGAAATTAAGTTTGATTGATAGCAAGATTAATATGAAACAACTTATATCGTTGCTCTTAATTGTGATGTTTATATTTCATAACTTACTCCTGCTGCTGCTCTTAATTGGACGGATCAATATGAAACAAATTATAAAATCTGGGGGAGCTGATAGCAATTTCAATGATGTGATTGGTACCAAGCATAAAAAGTTGTGTTTGCCAGTGAGGTGACATAATCCCCTCCACTCATTCAAATGGTTGTATATCCTCATGCACTCCTTAACCTATATAAATGTGGTCTTTCATTTAAATGAGTGGAGGGGATTGTGTCACCTCACTACCAAGCACAAAATTTATGTTTGGTACTAAGCATACCCATATTTCTATATTTATATATATATGGAAAAACGTGTCAAGACCCCCAAAAATAAAGTGGATGTGGCCTAGCCCTCCAATGTTTTTCCCTTACTCTTTAGCCCCAAAAGAAATCATAAAGTGTGCCCTAGCCTCAAAAACTCACGTTTATACATGCACTCCATGTATTTTTCGTAATATGTCGAAAATGCCCACGTTTCTCACCCAAGAAATCTTCCTCTTAACCCATGGAGCTGGTGATCTGCCATCACAATTATCTGACATCCAGTGGGTCCTTCTCTGCTCTGTGCCCCTCCATGAGCTCCACACCGCCCTCGTCTCCTTCTGGGGCTGCCCCCTCCGCCTCGGCATCCTCCCCACCCTCATCGTCGTCCCTTTTGCCCTCC
>NC_033794.1:645676-656861 GCF_001876935.1 Asparagus officinalis | reverse complement strand
GTCCTCCTCCACGAGCGGATCAACCTGCTCTCCCTGCCTATCTTCCTCCTCTCCGACTTCGTCTCCTACGCCTCTGGATCTCAGCCACAGGTAGGTAGTTATCAACGAGGTAAAATATGGGGGGTTTTAGGGCTTTTTGTTGTATAAAGGCATGGTTTCAGTGATAAGACGATAGTTTTGAATGAAGACTTGAAGTTTGACACAGAAAGAATGAAGACCCATATGCGCAATTCAATTTGTTCTTTGTTCTTTGTTCTTATTTTTTTTAGTTGTGCATCTTGGATACTTGAATGAATTTTATGTGGAATTTGGGATCTTATTGATACTTTGTAGCTTTTTGTGGTTTTGTCAAGGTTCATAACAGGGAGAGAGATTCAACTTGGCCAAATTAGGTTTGTCTCTGTTTTATCCTGGCATTTTAATTATTTTTTCTCTCTTTATTTGGCGATGACACATTTTTTATGCAATATGCTCATTTGAGTAGAATTCACACATTAGAATGAAATCTGTGTTTTATCGCACAAATTGTTTGGGTTAATAGACTTAATGGTTTGTAAGTTTGATTAAATGCATATGCATTTATATATCCTTGTTTTGAGGGAAGCATGGTATATATATCCTTGTAAAAGGTGTTTTTCTTTGCCCATTACAATTTGTGCATCTTTTGAGGGAAGCATGGTATATACATCCGGCCTTGTCTCCTTCGTCTCCTACAAGATTGGGATTGAAGGGAAGGACGCGATCATTAGATTGAAAACCCACACGGAGGTTAACAAGTACTCGGAGAGGATTGGCCTCTGGCACTGGATGGACAATCACAACATCCCCGAGATGATCGAGTCGTGGACCACCAACTTCTATGAGTCGTGGACCTCCGCGCCCTCTACGACTCAATATTCACCATCCGCATGAGCTCTTGCATTCTCATCGTCATCACCAGCGCCGAGCTAGCCCACAAGGCCCTCATCACCAAGGGGCAAGTGAGTGTGTAGTGAGTGTTGTTCGACCATATAGCTTAAGCATTTTGTGTATGTGCTAGCTTCAAAGGGGATGTGTTTTTATATACTTGTTATATTTTGAACTTGTGAATGGAGAAAATGGATTGGAGATGTTTAATGTGGATATCATGTATGAATTTTTGGTGCTTTATCATGTATGGATTGGAGGTATTTACATGTTAACTTTTACCATAATATGTTAACTTTCTTCGTAACATGTTAACTTTTAGCTGAACATGTTAACTTTCATCATAATATGTTAACATTCACTATTACATGTTAACTTTCACCATAATATGTTAACTTTCTTTGTAACATGTTAACTTTCAGCTGAAATGTTAACTTTCATCATAATATGTTAACCTTCACTATTACATGTTAACTTTCACCATAATATGTTAACTTTCTTCGTAACATGTTAACTTTTAACTGAACGTATTAACGTTCATCATAATATGTTAACGTTCACCATAATAAAATTCTTACATTCTTACAACTGATATTGCTTGAATACACGATATGATTAGACTTACAATCTTAGAACTTTTTGATTTTTTACATGTTAACATTTCAGTTAGAACTTTCTGATTTAAAAAAAAAATTAAACTCTATATATTAACAACAGTTTGCATATGAATCTCCATACAACCACTATTTCGGGTGCCTCTTAGATTTATATATCAATGATAGATCATCTTGAGGGACTTTTAGTCTTTCAAACACATCGAACTTTAGTTCAAAAAAATTGTTATGAAGAAAGTTAACATGTAACAGTGAAAGTTAACATATTATGATGAAAGTTAACATGTTCAGCTGAAAGTTAACATGTTATGAGGAGAGTTAACATATAATGATGAAAGTTAACATAATTTATGAAGAAAGTTTAATACAACTACTCTCATTTTTTTAACCTATGGAGATATTAAAAAACACTTAAAAGGATGTTTTACCCCGCATTTATAAGTGCAAGTAATTCTCAACTGAACATGTTAACTTTCACTTGAAAACGTTAACTCTCAACTAAACATGTTAACCTTCTGCTGTATATGTTAATTTTTAGCCGAACATGTTAACGTCAACATGAACATATTAACTTTCACTTGAACATGTTAACTCTCAGCTGAAAAAGTTAACTTTTTGTTATATATGTTAACTTTCATTCAAACATGTTGACTTTAACATGCATATGTTAACTTTCATTTGAAGACGATAACTCTCAGCTGAACATGTTAACTTTCAGATGTAAGAAAGTGATAATATGCTGCTACTAAAATGATAATATGCTACTACGAAAATGCTATTGTGTACTCAAGCAATATCAGTTGTAAGAATGTAAGAAGTTTTGTATAAAGTACTTGTTTAGCTAGGGTATACTGTTTGTATTTCCTATAAAATGTCTTGGTGTTATAACTACTTTTAGTTGGATAACTTTCAGCTAAACATGTTAACTTTCATTTGACTACGTTAACTTTCAGGTGTATATGTTAACGTTCAGGCTTATATGCTAACGTTCACGTGAACATGTTAACTATCAGCTATACATGTTAACTTTCATCTGCACACGTTAACTTTCTTATGAACATGTTAACTTTCAGCATAATATGTTAACTTTCACTATTACATGTTAGCCTTCTTTATAACATGATAACACACAACTGAACATGTTAACTTGTCAAATGTACATGTTAAGTATTGACTTTTCCTGTTGACATTCAAGTAAACATGTAGCTTTTCATTTGAACCTGTTAAATATATGTTGTATCAAAACAAAACGTAAACATATGGTGGCAAAAATACTAGAAAATACAATAAGAAAAATAAAGGTCAAGCTTGATGCATTGTTTGTCATTCACATCAACTGTTTACACAACTAAACTAATATACACAATACAGACATGCACACAAGTTTTGGTTCAACCAAATAATTTTTAGAACAACTTTCTCACATCCTTATCAAATGTCTCTGCTTGATTCTTCTGTTGTCATCCTTCTATTAGAAGTTTAGCTGCTAGCCTGGCACGGATGACATCAGAATCAACATCGGGAGTAGTTACTTGATTCGTATCAACCCCATAGATTATATAAGGGAACGAAAATTCCACAATCAAAACTACATGCTATAAAGTAGCAAGCTAGTTAGATATATGATACTGTATAAAATGAAAAGGATTAAATTTATGAAATACTAACATTCCATTTGCACAACCCTCTCCGTAATATGAGATGCTTCCTTTTCAATATTGGTTACGTAGTCATAATTGAAGCAACCAATATCGCCACCCCTATTAAAAGAATCAATACTACTTTTCCAATGAGTCAAACTACAAACTACTTTACTAAATTGTGTTTCTAGTAGCATCCACATCAGCAATTGTGTCATATTGATCATATTTTGACCAGTTTTATTATTGTTCAAGATTAAAAAATTGATATTATGGATTAAATAATTTTTAATAATCAATCATGAGAATGCTATCCGAACACTGGATTGCACCTCTAACTCATGTAATTTGAGCAATATGAGATTGTTTGGTTCGTCACAACTATGATCGTAATGCAAATGATTGTAGCATGCATCTGCAATTGTAGCTACTATCACATGTAGTTGTAGTTGCTAATCTCACAATGTTTTAGTTTAGCTCTACTTTGTAGTGTTATAGTTATAATTTAGACCCGGTTTGCCACTCCAAAGGGATGTGAGTGGGATTTACACCCAAGTCTAATGCAAACAAGTGTCCTTTTGTGATAATATTGCAGTTGTAGCAGAATACATAGCAGCAAGTGCCCCTAAATGTACCAGCCGCATGCAACTGCAATTACGATACTTGCCATTATAGGCTTGTAGCTAACGAAATAGTGCTCTGGTTATTGCAGATGAGATATTTTTTGCAATTACAATAACTCGGAACGTGGCAGTTGCATGCAACTACAGTTACAACCGTTGAGTTAGGAGTGGAGCAAACACTCTTCTACATGATGGAGATGCGACATCTTTTTGCAATTACAGGAACCAAAAACACCGTAAATCAATCAACTAGTAAATATAACAAACTCAAAAAGATAACCCCACTGCAGAAAAGCTAAAAAAGAAACTCACTTGGGCATTTCATCGAACACCTATAACCCCCATCTCCTCCTCCCCCTCCTCAACCTCCCCCCACTTCCCATGGACATCCCACTCCTCATAATTCCTCTCGATCATCTTCGCCACCTCCTCGTCTCCCAACCTCCTCAATCTATTAAGCTTGCATATGCACAGTGGAGGGTGTACAACAGGTCCTAACATCTCTGGAGTTCATCTTGGACTACAACCAGTGTGAAAATCAGGGACGTTACAGTAACCTAGCGGGCCCCCTCAAATCCTCCCCTTTCACCCCTCTCATTCCCCTCAAATCCCCCAAAAAACCCATCAAGAACTTGTCATTCTCGCCGTCGGTCACCGTTGTTGTTGGTTCTTGACAGAGAGTTGAGGATGTCAGCGTAGAGGGAGAAGAGAGGAGAGAGAGAGAGAGAGAGAGAGAGAGAGAGAGAGAGTAGTTTTGATTTTTGGAAAAATGTTTCTCTCTATGCTGCCTTAGAAATGTAAATAGGTGCTGAAAATAATTGTTTCATGTATTGGGGGTTTTGACACACAAAAAATAATACGGGGGGCTGGGCCACATCCCCTTTATTTTTCGGGGGCCTTAACACATTTTCCCCATATATATATATGGGACCACATTCACATGGGTAGTGAGTGGATGAAGATGTAACACTTCACTACCAAGCACAAAATTTGTGCTTGGTACCAAGCATACCCATTTTTCTCATATATATATATAATATATATATATTATATATATAATAATAGTATTAATTAATTTATTTTTTTACTATTCTACTTGAGATATTATTAAGTCAATATTCATAATTGTCTTAAGATAATCAATTAAGTATGTCAATTAAAGCCTTATAACATTCAAAAATACTGTGCAATTCTATTTTCCAATACAATAAGAAATGTGATTTCTTTATTGCCTATAATTTATAGGTTCAATATGGACAAATTTTTTTAATAATATCCTCAGTTAAGTACATTTCTCTCATTTTAGCTTAAAATCCATTACATGATTTTTTAATAATATTTAAATAAAAATAATAGTAAATCTAATAATTTAATTTACTATTTGAACTTATAGATAAATCCGACTTTAATTAAATAGTAACAATAAAATATAAAAAAATTTTGATATTGAGAGAAGTACGTGCATATAAAACTAGTATATATATTATATATATATAATATATATTATATATATATATATATATAACTAATAAAGATATATATAATATATATATATAAATATTTATTATATATATATATAATAAACTATAATAAGAATGCGTTCAGTGTGCCCTGCTTCGTAGCGCATTGAGGGCCAGTCTGGTTTTTTTTTGCAAAAACCAAAAATAACAACGAGAATAAATGCGATCCACAACATACTCCTCGTGACCTATCTTTCAGCCCTCTCTCCGCTCTCTCTCTCTCTCAACCCCCCCCCCACCCCTCCCCCCCCCAAGTCAGAGCTCCCCAAATCCAGACCTCAGGCATCGATCGAGCTCGCACCAACTCCGCCCTCCCCCACGTCGGATCCCGATGTTCCCTCCCTCCTTCAATCCTCTGTCAAACGTCACCCCCCCAAACAACAGCAGCCCAAAATCGGGCTCCACCAAAATCGTCGCGGCATTTTTGCAATTGTCCCGAACCTCAAAAAAAAGCCCATCAACCTATTTCTACCGCGCACGAACGTCCAACCTGCCGATCGCCGCCCGAAAAGCTCGCCGAAAGCTCGCCACCAATCGACATCCCCTCGCCCCCACTCAGCATCGCCGTCCGATCATCACTCGACCTCCTCCTTTTCCACCGCCCTAATCGCCGACTTCGGAGCTTCGCCACCCCCGCTCAGACTCGCCGTCGAGCCTCAGGTCTCCCGATCCGCATCGCCGTCGAGCTCAGGTCCTCGCCCCCAACTTCATGAGTTATGATGTACACTTTATTATTATGGTTCCCTAATGGTAGAGGGTAAAAAAAGTTGGGTTATGCCAAGTATGAGTTACTTCTGAAGGAAAAAGAGAATTCGCTAAATCTTTTTTTTATCTGAAAATTAAAAAAAATTGTAGACCGAAAGAATACAAGAGAAGCCAGTTTCCCGTGTCAGTTGTATATAAGAATATTCAACCAAAAAAAGCCCCTGAACTTTGGGGTGTTCTGCTAAAAACTCCCTGGACTTTTAATAATTATAGGCAAGCCTCCTAAAACTTTTGCAGGTGTCTGATATATAATCCATTTCATTTTCCTTTAAACTCTTTTTCCATATGATGCATTTAGTTATATTCCTTTTCAAATTTTTGGCATATTTTCATTTAGAATATATATTGTTCCCTTTTCAAATTTTGACTTAATTCAAAAAAAAAATTCTATAGAAAGTAAAGAGCCATTTACCTGTCAAAAAATACGAAAGTGCTGAAGTCAATAACACCCCATTTCATTACTTTCAGATTGTCTTCATCTCAAAGTATAATCAGCTTTGGGTATTTTCCTTCCAACGAAAGTTCTTGGTTTTGTTTAACTTTTTGTAAAATAAAACACACTATATTCATCAATTTAAGTGGTCTATTTGCATGCATAAACACTACATAGGCATGTTTATGTACATATGTGCTATCTTGTTATGATACTACCCGAAGTTATACTATCTGGATTATATATTCTACTAAAAAACCAAGGACTTGATTTATCCTTCTCAAAGGAATTTCAATATTTACCATGGCCCTGCACTGATCTTAGGCGTGAAAATCAAAGTTGGCAACCATTAACCTAAATGAACCATCCTTTAGCAAATCTTAATGCTCCTGTTTAAATGGAAAAGCTTTCTAGTAAAACATTGCAAGCAAATATTTCCCTGCGTTTATAGGACATGAAGCAAGTCAGTGTAATGTAAACTTGCTGTAGTCCATTTCATTGTCATGGTTTTCACAGGTAGTTAAAGACGTCGCATTGACAATAATCCCAAAGCTATAAGACCTTGTAGGAGAAAGGTGTCACAAAGATCAAGAGAGCTCCATCTACTCTATGGATCAAGGACAAGGAGGACGAAGGACGTAGGTTAAGGTCGAGAGCAGGTCCCAGAGAAAAGTGGAAAGATGGCGAGGTGAAGTAATTAGTTTTCGAAAGGTAATTTGCTGAATCCAGTGAATTAAAGCTGGAAGTTCTAAGGATAAGAATGGAAGATCAAGCAAAAGGTTTTGTTTTGGAGAGTCAGAATGTTCGAAAGAGACATGTACAGCAGGAAATCTTCATGTTTTTTAGCATTTACTTTGTTTAGGCTTTGTGGTACAGTTTGTGATAGTGATTATTTCTTCAGGAATCTTGATGTGTTTGAGTGTGTTTTGATTGTCCAACGATGGGAAGGATTTTAGTTGTTGCGTTGTTTGCTTGTAAGGTGGGTTTGATTGCCCCATATATATATGATGTGTGTCGAAAAGTCCTTTTTTTTTGTAAACTAATTGTGTACTCCATTTGATTGGTACTTGAACGTGAACATTTTTTTTATAACTGAAGTGGGGTTTGTAAGGCATTTGGGAATTCAATGATGTTTTTTCGAAGCTTGATGTTTGTTTGATTCAGATTTTATTCAGGTTTTGAAAATTTGTTACTTGAACGTGAACATTTTTTTGTAAACTGACCTTGAACATGAACCTGTATGGCCGCTGAAAAAAAAAACATGAACGTGACATTTTTTTGATTATGTGCTATTTGTTTTGTCGAGGTTTGTCATACCTGTATGGTTTGGACCTTGAACATGAACTGGCCTTTAATTCCAATGATGATGAGAAGCAGAAGATAGCTTTTGGGGCTTATTGTGTTCGAGGTTTGGAGGATGTGTACTAATTGCAAATGAGGGGTTCACATTTAGCCAGTAAAGATGTGTCTCAAGTTAGTTTTCTCGTGCTGTATAAAAGAAACTTAGTGCTATATTTATTAAAGTAAATATATAACATTTAATGATAATACACATCAACAAACAAATTAAGAAGAACCCTGCAACTCTCAAACTCACCATATAATGAAATCTGTTGCAAACAATGCAATCAAAACAAATGCAAGCAACAACACACAATTAGTAAAAGTCTTAATTTGTCTGCAAAAAACACAAGCAAAACAACACGCCAAATGAAACAAATGGCGAGATTATACATAACTACTTGCTTCCATGTCTTTATTCCACAAAGAAGAACATACCTAACGTTTCAAGCCATAAGATTCACCCATGAAGCAGTCATGAGGATACCAGATCAAATATGTTTCTTTCCAAGGCAGCCATGCCAATGAATTTGAATATGTAGCGCACATTTGGTAAATGTTCCTTCAGCACAATTGAAGCTTGGCTTGGAGTAACCAAGCTCAATTTCGAAAACAAACAGCCCATTACAAGCAACAAAGAAGCTAGAGAACTCAAGTTCGAACCTGCAATAAGAATAGTACCAAAATCATTTACGGTATAACAAGGACCACAGAATAGGAAAACATTAATATTTTAAAGTTTAAACAATTAATCATTAGTAATATAAAAGATTTGGAGTAACGGGCGGTTTTTCAAAATTTCTTCTTTCATGGAAATGCTTTCGCTAATTCAATTTATTTTATTTTTTAAGGATGAACAGAGTAAATTCCCCCCACTCATCGTGGCATTCTATATGCAAGTTTTTACACAAGATATGTGAAATTAACATTATGGGGATGATGCCAAAGATCTCAAAGCCTTCACAGTTTCGCATAAACAAATGCTGTGTAGCAGAGTAATTTAAATCAGATGCACACTTTGTGTTGGTAAAAGACTAGTCAAGTTCTGTTCAGTCTTAAGATTTCAATTTCTTTGAATTTATATCTTTATTACAGGGTAGCGGAAACTTGAATACATGTTAAATAAAGCAATGAAAATGTGGAAGGGGAAAGGAGAGGTCGAGGCGATGCCGAGCGGAGAACCTGAGCTCGACGCGAGTCTGAGCGGGCCGGCGAGCTCCGAAGTCCGGCGATTTTCGAGCGGTGAAGGAGGAGGTCGAGGGTGATGATCCGGCGCGGAATGCTGAGTGGGGGGCAAGGGGATTGTTCGATGGTGGCGAAGCTTCGGCGAGCTCGGGCGTGACGGAAGGTTTGGACGTTTCGTCGGCGGTAGAAAATTAGGCTTGATTTGGGTTTTTTTTTGAGGGTTCAGGACAATTGGCAAAATGCGTCGACGATTTGGGGGAGCTCCGATTTGGGGCTGTTTTTGGGTGGGGGGGGGGGGGGCTGACGTTTGAACAGAGGAGGAAGGGAGGGGGGAACCGAGGTCCGACGTTGGGAGGGAGGCGGAGTTGTCAGCTCGATTCGGGAGTTGCCTGAGTCGTGGATTTGGGAGCTCTTGCTTGGTTTTTTTTTTTTTTTTGAGAGAGAAGAGGCCTGAAGAATAAGGTTTCAGAGAGTTTGGTGGTGATCGCATTTTAATTTTTCGCGTTGTTGATGGTTTTTTGGCAAAAAAACCAAGACTGGCCCTCAATGCGTACGAAGCAGTGCGCACCTGAAAACGCCTCTATAATTATATAATTTACTTACTCTATCAAGAAATTTTTAATCTCTTGCATAGTTACCTCTCTCATTCAACGCCAACCAAAAGATATATAAGAAAAACAATAAATTATTTAAAATGAGAAAAAGTGGGGGATGCTGATCCAAAGCCAGATGGAACTTGGGTCATTAATTTCCAGTTGTCCTGTATTGCTTTCGGTAGAATTCCAGCAACCTCACTTCAATCGCAGGGCAACTCCGGTAAATTATTAAACTTCGAAATCAGTACTGAATGAAGGTACAAAAAACGAAGATGGGATTTTTTTTTTTTTCCCTCCTTCTTCTGGTCTCTCCTCGAAATCATTCGGGAGTCCTGGTTCAGGTGATCTTTGATCTTCTCTCTGTCCTCCTCTCTTCTTTTTAATTTATTTGATTTTTGAAATGAAAAGAAATGTTTGGAGATTTTGGTCAAACGATGCTGATCAGAGTAACTTAGCAAGGTGGACTGCTAGCTAGCTGTTATCATTTTCATCTTCAATGTTTCATTTCGCAGACTGAAGGCTCGGTCCTGTTTTTGTTAATAACGGTAGCATCGAAAGAGAAGCGATGGAGCAATTCACCAGGTTCAATTTCTCAATTAAATAGCCTCCTTTATATCTGTTTCCATTGCTACTGATCAGTTCAGGATCAAATATTGCAAAAATTGCCCTAACGTTATTTAAATCTAATCATGTTTTTTCTCTCCCTTTAAACTAACCACGGAAGTGTTGATTTCTGGACAGCAACATTGCTCTACAGGATCTTGAGAGAATAAAATAAATTAAATGATCGAGATGCTTATCTGATGACGTCGAAGTGGTCAGACCGACTTAACTAACCCCAATTATCATATCAAGGTTCATCTGCTTTAATCTTCTGCTGACGCTATGTTTTAATCTTTGGTTTGATGTGAGATGAAATTTCTCTTTCGCTTTCGACATCCGAATTTTGATTGTGAAGACCAACGTAAACCAAAACTGCCAAATACTTTCAAGTTTGAATAACTTCTTGTTAGAGATGAAGAGAATTTTCAAATGGTTTTCTAATGGTACATAGGTAATGAACAGAGTAACGTAATTCTCAAAAAGCTCTTGCACTAATGAAAGCGGAGCTCAAATCCAGCCGACTTTTATGTTTGAACACCATATGAAAAATGATGGAACATGTAGCTCATGTTCATTGGGACAACAGCGCCTGTATACTTCAGAGGCTCAAATAGCGCAAACAAATAGCTTTATAATATTAACCTTTTTTAAGGTAATCTCAAAAAGATGACTAACTAGTGTGGACTAGTATAAAGCCTTACGGTTAACTTAAAAAGATCAGTGCTGGTGCGGAAATTTAATTTTGGATATCAAGTTGGGGTCGCCTCTTACCACCAGCTCCCCCGAAAGTTCACTCCTTCTTGATGTTGCGTATTTAACTTGAGGCTCGAACCTCGTGAAACTGTTTTGTCACAGTAGTGTTTAACAACCGTCCCTCGATTTCCTTTAATTTTTTCCTTGCATGTTGCGTTTCAGAACTGGTATGTCCAATTACTTATTCTGTAACAGATGACTATTCA
>NC_033794.1:602677-644676 GCF_001876935.1 Asparagus officinalis | reverse complement strand
GACATCCCCCAACTCATCCGACGCCGACTACGCACAACTCCGCCGATCGTGCCCGATCTCCCTCGAGCTCGATCTGAGATCTCCCAACTCAGGTAACGATCAAGCCCTAATTTTTTTTACCTATTATCTGTTATTTTTGTATAGTTTATTTGTTGTCCTTAGGGTTTCAAGCTAGACTAAGTTGCATGAGGTTGAACTGATCTTGTCAAAAAAAATTTCCTCCTCTTTTTCTTTTTTCGGAAAAATTAATAAGAATAATATCCATGAACTTTGGTTTTCATGTGTCTACATCTGATAAGAGTTTTGTTCTGAATTGCGGATGTGGGTCTTTTTGAAGATTAAGAGGGTAATGGTTCTTTGGTTCTGAATTATATCATCCATGAATCTTTTTGAAGATTAAGTTGTAGCTCATGTTCTGGATTGTATCATTACCTATTGATGTCCTTTGGTTCTGAATTGCTGTTTAATGCTCCAAGTAGTCTCAAACTGATATCTGTTTGTTTTTCTTCTGAATTGTTGTTTAATGTCTCAAATTGTAGTACATCCATGAATTGTTTGTTTTTGTATTCGTCTACATCTTTGAGCTTTTCTTCTTATGTATTCGTCTACATCAAACTGAATTGTTTGTTTGTTTGAATCAGGAGCTTGATAATCAGGAGCTTGAATCAGGACATTCTTCTGAATAGCTATGTATCTGACTGGTTTCATGGGATGGAAAGAAGTTTGTTCTTATGAATAGCTATGTATCTGACTGGTTTCATGGGATGGAAGCCATAATGTGTCTGACTGGTTTCTTCTAAGATGTATCAAACTGATATCTGTCTGACTGGTTTCATGGGATGGAAAGAAGTTTGTTCTTATGAATAGCTATGTATCTGACATCTTCATGGGATGGATGTTACAAATGATTTGATTTGTCAGCTGATTTTGAATGTTGTTTAATGCTCAGGATGTTACAATTGTTCTTGATGGCTGATGGTGTACCAGCTGAAGAAATTTTGAAGAATTACTGATTTTGACTTGTATGTATTTTTTTGTTGTAACATATTTAAAAGGTCATACACTTTATTCTTTTGTTGCCCATGAGATTATGTACATGAGAGCCAAGTATGATATGAAATTGTATGTATTTTGTAAGTGAGGAAAATACTTTGATGGCCTATGGACATGTAAAGACATTGTATTTTGTAAAGGCAAAAGATGAATAAGAATACGCTAAGCAAAACACAAACACACAATATGTTTACGAGGTTCGGTCACCACGATCTACGTCCCCACTCCTCACCTCGAGGAGATATCCACTATCACAACCGGGTTTTCTACGTTCACCCGAACAACGTTTACACCTCACAATACGATCACTATGCAATCACACTTTACACACTAAGTGTAGGAACCTACCCCGTATCCTCCTACTCAAGTGATCGATTACAACCTCTCCCTAGGTTCGTCAATCGACGCCACTCCTATTGGATTTGACCCCGTGTCTCGCCATTACAACCTCTCCCTAGGTTCGTCAATCGACGCCACTCCTATTGGATTTGACCCCGTGTCTCGCCTCATACTTCTCTCGGTGTACAAGTGTATTACAAGTGATTCTCACAAATAAAAGTTAAATACAATGATTTGTTCTCAAATAATAAGTGAAAACTCAATGAAGCTCACACTCACTAAATCACACCCCACAACCCACACTATATAGTATGAAAATATTAAGCTCAATAAGTGTGTGTGAAACAGTGAATCAAACTCAATAGATATAGCTAAAAGAAGTGAAAATGAAATAATAAGCTATAAAAAAGTTTAGAAGACTTCTCAAACAAGAAGAACAGTGGAGATGATTCCAATAGGACTGAATGCCACTTCTTGTGGTAGAAAAACTCCTCTTGAAAAACTGATTGATGAAATCAACTATTAAACAGCTCTTAAACACACTTAATATTTTGTTAAACACCAAACTTAGATTTCTTAGTGGTAGAGAGGAAGAGCAGCAATGGGATATATATAGTACCCCAAAACAATAGTAAGAAATAGGTAAAAGACCAAAAAACCCAGTTTGAAAACGGTTAGAAAAACTAGCCGTTAGAAAGGTTCTGACAGCTCGTCGGTCGACCGATCCGGTCGACCGCTAAGTTCAAAAACATCGACAATGAGGGTTTGGAGCTGGCGGTCGACCGACGGAATTTTCGGTCGACCGGATTTTCTCTCGGTCGACCGGTGCGGTCGACCGCGAGCATGAGCTCAGAAAACCACTGTTGGTCGACCGGACCGGTCGACCGAAAACTGATATAGGCAAACTGACAGGTTTTGGAGCAGTTTTGAAAATTCGTTAAAAATATCAAATCACATCCAAAAATAGTGAAACTTTGGGAAAAGTTTCTAAATGATAAAATAAACATGTTTAAAAAGGAAATTTTGGAAAAACAATTTTCATTTGTGAAAACTACCTCTTTTTGAAAAATGCTTAGAAAACCTGTTTTTTTATGAAAGTGAAAGTTAATATAGAACTTGTAAATATGTATATATCTATTGTGCATGTATTATATGTATATAATGAAGTACGAAAGAGCTGTAAACATAAGATAAAAGTTATTGTAACAACATTTGATGAAAAATCATTTATATGATAGAAAACGTCAAAAAACGTGTTAAGTGTACATACATTGAGCTTAGATATAATCATACAATATATGTAAGTAAACTAAACTTATACCTAGGTAAATCCACACAAATGAACTTGAATCTTTAACGCTTGATTGACGTGTGTTGAAATACCTGAAAAGAGAACATAAACACAAAACACTAGAGAACTTATTAGTAATAAATTGTTTGCCAAATCATCATCAAAACTATAGGGTCAAAAATCTCCTCCTTTTTGATGATGGCAAACAATTTATATATGAATATGAAATATAAACTGATAACCCACATATAAGCCAAACATGAATAAATCATACATGAAAGATCACATGAACCATATATAAAAAGAATCAATTTGTAAACCATATGTGGTATTTTCTCCCCCTTTGACAACATCAAAAAGGGAAAAAGAAACAAATTAGGAGCAACGCTCCCCCTGCATATAAGCATAGATAATAAAAATGTATACCAAAAGCTCCCCCTGTCAAATTGACTGAATGATATCTATTGAACATATATAGGAGCTAAAACAATAATTATCCATCAAACATATGCATAAACAATATAAGTAACTCAATTTCTACAAACAAAACATGATTATTGTTTTAACCATGCATTGATCATAAAAAGGATAAACTAGCATAAACAATCACAAATCATCATTTAAGCATCATAGATGTGCATAAATATACAAAACATAAAAGGTCACATAAAACAGACATAAATGTAGTTTGTTCCTCAAAGCATCATAGAGTTATTACACTCAAATAAAACAGAGTTATCAAGTTTTACAACCCAGAAGAGAACATCAAAACAAATATGAGCATCACATAAAGAAACTCAAATCAGTCACCACCATCATCACCATTGCCATCACTATCACCACCATCATCACCATCATCATCACCATCATCAGAAGAGCCTGAGCCATCAGCATGGTCCTCACTAGAATCAGACTCAGAACTAGAAGAGGGATCCGGAATCCCTAGAGACTGACGCTGATATGAAAGGATTGTCCTAACATCTCTTTGAATAGTTGAGACCTGCTTCTGAACGTTTGAGAACTGAGTCTCAAGACGGTCCAGACGGTCACAAATATCTGAAGAGGATGAGGTAGAGACTCTAGAACGGGAGCGAGAGGATGATGGAGTGGAATCAGAAATGGACATTTGCATTCTAGAAAGGGAAACCTTATCAAAGAAATCCTTCTTAGATTCAATCTTGGTTTCATTGGTGATGTCAACATTGAAGTGTTGAAAGATGAGGGTGAGAAAGGAGCCAAAAGGTAGAAACTTGGTATGCTTCGATGCCATATTATTGACAAAAACAGTTTCCCAATCTACTTTTATTTTGGCAAATATGACATATACGGCATTTATCTTGTCAGAGGCAAAGTGATCAAAACTACCGGTCTTAGGAATCAAGTTTTGAGCAACAATTCTAGCAATGAGTTTGGCAATTGGATTGAGTGAATTGTTGTTCATAGGATAAGAGAAGCCGGGTTTAAACATGAGTTGGTTGACAGCTGGATCACTAAGCTCAACGGACATAAGATCAACGTCACCTGTTGGGATTTGGAGAATCCCCGCAAGTTCGTTGGCAGAAAAGGCTATTGCAACATTTTTAACAGATGAGGTTATGGTCAAATTATTGCAACATTTTTAACAGATGAGGTTATGGTCAAACTACCATCAGCAGAGGATGATGTGGACAGATTGGCATAAAACAGATAAACTAAAAAAAGGATAGAAAGGAACTTTATGTCCCTCATCAAGCAATCTATCTAACCCAACATTATGAAGGATAGACTCAGTGTTATACATGAATAACTAAGGATAAACGATATATCTAGTTGGAAGAATTTTTAGTTTACACAATTCTCTATATTTCCTAACAAGAGATTTAAACAATAAAAAATCCTCATAGTGAGAAGTTTTTGTAGAGGATGAACTAGACTCTGGTTTAGATCTCTTTTTAGGAGGCATAATCGATTAGGGTTTTGATAGATATGAGATATGATTTGAAAAACCCCCGTAAAAAGAAATTTTGAGCAAATTTAAAAACTTCCCTAAAGTAGAAACCCTAGATAGAGAATGTGAACATAAGAATGCAGAAATCAAAAGTTAAAGGAAGAATTTACCCACAAATATGATGTAAATCGACAGAAAATAGTGGCGGTTGAGCAAATCGGGCGACCGAAGTAGAGAAACGGAATTCTTTTAACCCTAGCTCTGCGATTTTGAAATGGGAGGAAGAAGAAGCGACGGATGTTTTGAGAGAGGGAACAACGGTTGGGATGAGTGGATAATGGATTCAACGGTGATTAAGAATTCGGGTCCAAAACAGATACCCAGTAACAAAAACCAAAACCCGATAAAAACATAAAACTGCTACAGTAAATTTCTGTCGGTCGACCGACGCGGTCGACCGAAACGATTACAGAAAGACCGTCGGTCGACCGACCCGGTCGACCGCGAGAAAATAAAAATGGTTTTGAGAGATTTTTCAATTTAGACCTTTTAGAAATTTGTTTTATAAAATACTAAAAGTTTTATAAGATATATATAAGTGTTTTTAATTATAAAAACATACAAATAATTTATTTTTAACATAAAGAGTACAATTTGTCATTAAAAGCTCAAAAAAAACTAATTATTCAAAATAAGAACAAAACAAAACAAAAAGGCAAAACAAAAAAAAATGTAAAAATTATTTTGGTACCTAAATCATTTTGGTACCACTAGAACTTAGGACATGATCCCTATCATTTAAATTTAAGGCCCTAGGGTTATGAACCCGTTTGGGCATATTTTGTGCACCGATACGATCAAAGCAAAAATTATAAACGTGACCCATACGATTATAATTTGTGCAATGTAGAGGTTTGAATGGTTTAAGTTGATCGAAATAGAATGCACGTGGTTTATTTGCAAAAATAGATTTTTCTTTGTAATTATTTTACAAACGAGAATTTCTTTTTAAATCGAAACAAAACATGGCCAAATGACGAAAACAACCACAATAATCACATTTATACACATGAGCATGTTTATGATTTACACTATGTGTGTGTACATGTGTATGTGATGAAGAAGCTTGATGGGATGCATAATCATGAATAGGCTTATCAATTTTTGGTGCATGTTTGTTGGAAAATTTGCAGTAAAAAGACAATGAAAGAAAAATTAACTTGTATTTCTCTCAAAATCAATTACAATTTGGATTCCGATTACAAAAGAGAGGAGAACGAATTTGACTCTCCCCTTTGTTTAAAACTAGGTTCTTCATGGTGGCGATGAGATGCCTCCCTCGAATGCTCGCGTCGAGTTTGCTTCTCGTTGACGATCCGAACGTCTTGATTCACTGGAACGATGTCTTCTCCTCACGATTTGACGCTGTGGAGAACTTGCGTGGCAAGTTTTAAAATAACTCTTAACGAGTTGATAACTCTGAACGAGTTTTAGAAGAACTTGCAGAGTAAGTTTTGAACTCTGATCGAGTTGATAACTCTGAACGAGTTTGACCTCTTGAAAAAGAGTTGATTTGAACCGAAAGTCAGTTATAAGCCAAGGGAATGCTCCAAGGATTTTGTTGCTGCCGAAAGCTCCCAGAATTCCCCCAAAAGGTCAGCCTAAGATCTCTTCTTTGTTGCCCCAAAAAAGAAGGATCCAAGAGCCCCGAACTCAGTTGAGTTTCCCACTATTTATAGAGGATTAAGGGTAGTAACTATCCTCTTAATCTGCTCCTCAATGGGCTGAGTGGGGGTGTAACCGCCCCCTCTTAAACAGCTCCCTAAATCGTGGGGAAAACGGTTTTGAAACCGTTCTGTTAGTGCTTTGAACGAGTCAAAACGCTGAAAACAGCATTCTGGGCCCGAACTGTGCGTTTCTGGACCTGAAACGCAGAGTTAGGCCTGAAAATGCACAGCTGGGCCTGATTAAAGGCTGAACTCTGCGTTTTAGGCTGAAAACGCAGAGTTGGGCCTGTTTAAAGGCTGAAAACGCACAGGTCGTGCTGTTTTAGAGATGAACTCTGCGTTTTAGGCTGAAAACGCAGAGTTGGGCCTGTTTAAAGGTTGAAAACGCACAGATCGTGCTGTTTTAGAGATGAACTCTGCGTTTTAGGCTGAAAACGCAGAGTTTGGCCTGTTTAAAGGCTGAAAATGCACAGATCGTGCTGTTTTAGAGATGAACTCTGCGTTTTAGGCTGAAAACACAGAGTTGGGCCTGTTTAAAGGCTGAAAACGCACAGTTGGGCCATTTTAGAGGTGAACTCTGCGTTTTAGGCTGAAAACGCAGAGTTGGGCCGTAACTCTGCGTTTTGATGTTAGATCACAAGGATAACCTCTGCGTTTTGAGGTTATAACGCTGGTTCGACCTGTACATTTTGACTGTGTTATGCAGAAGCGAACCTTAGGTGGGCTTGGCGAGCTTCAATCTAAGTCCAATGTTCTGACGAAGTCTGGTCTTGCAGACGGACTTCAGAACATAATTTGCTACGAAGAACAGGTCATAACTTTCAAACCGTAAGTCGGAATTGGACGAATTATATATAAAAATCGGCTATCTCGACGAGACGGGGCCATCCGAACCAGGCCGGAGGCTTCAGTTCGCTTCCTCCGTTTAGCCAAATTCCTTACGGTTTGAGAGATATCTGCATTCTAATATGAAGAGACCGTCAATTTATAGTCTCTTTTGCTAGAGCTTTGCACAGATCGTCCTCTTGTAATCTTTGTCTTGGCTCCTTAAAAATATGAGAGTCGTCAGATTGTAACTCCTAATGTTGATTGTGAAGGCTGTTGAATTGGGGCTTTCATTAGTTGTTGTGAAGGTCGTCAGATTGTAACCTTCTACGTGAAAGTCCTCAAATTGTGGCCTTCTGAAAGTCGTCAGATTGTAACTTCCATCATCGGTGTTTGATGGGGGATCAACTATCTATTGTGATTTTTAGACAGCCTACAGAACCCCCTCCAAAGTTTTCGAAAGTTCGCGGTTGACTGGGACGAATTTTCGGAATACTTTGGATCTCAACTCTGATCTTGGAGCTGTTGATTCCTTGTCACAAAGGAGTTGTTCTCTGCACTCGCTTCGAAGGCAGCTTGGTTAAGGTAGATATACGTTTTCTCATTTGATTCAACTCATCATTTTGCATACAAGCATTGCTACTAGAAGTAAGATAAACAAGATTACTCATCGTAGATTTCAACTTATCTACTTCTAGCATGGCATCGCGTTTTTCATGAAGCAAACTAGCATTTTTAATTTTCAAATTTTCATTGCATTCTTTAAGAATTATATTTTCATTTGCAATAAAATTAAACTTAGTAGCTAGTGTTTCATGAGTGGATTTCATATTAACATACTTACTCTTTACATCAATATAGCAATTGTATAATTTTTCAAACTCAAGAGCAAGTTCATCAAAAGTAATAATATCATCGTTATCGCATACCTCACTAGGGTTATCACCTAGTGGTAATGTACATGGGGATGAGGCTTCCTTAGAACTTAAAGTGGGATTTTCCAACTCTTGTTGAATAGCCTCCAATTTCCCTTCATGTGCTTCAATAAGTTTTCATAAAGCGTAAGCACTATCAAAATTAGCAAATTTGTTAGAAAACGATGAGTGAAAAACGCTAATCAAATATTCTAACAAAAGCTTATTCATGTTAAACAATCTTTTGTCATTTTCACACCATTTTGATTTTCCAAAATGGGAACAACATAGGCATCCTCAATAATTTCTCATAAATCAAATTGATTAGATTGAATGAAAAGTTTGAATCTAATATGCCATTGAGCATAGGGAAAAATATCCAAACGAGGAGCAATATTAATAGCATATCCTAAGCAAGATGAATCATTCATATTCATAGAGATGAAATACAAGAAGCACAATGTAATCAAAATTAGATTAGCACAAATACAATAACTTGGATCTTTAACTCAAGGCGGTTAGTCCTTAAATCAAAGAGCACCAAGCTCTGATACCAATTGTTAGACCCTAGAGGCGGGGTGATTAAGATCTTATGCTAATCTAATCCTAATTAAAAGCTAATTAAAATCATATTGATTAATTTGATCTTGCAAGATATGAATATGAACAATAAAGATGAATAAGAATACGCTAAGCAAAACATAAACACACAATATGTTTACGAGGTTCGGTCACCACGACCTACGTCCCCGCTCCTCACCTCGAGGAGATATCCACTATCACAACCGGGTTTTCTACGTTCACCCGAACAACGTTTACACCTCACAATACGATCACTATGCAATCACACTTTACACACTAAGTGTAGGAACCTACCCCGTGTCCTCCTCCTCAAGTGCTCGATTACAACCTCTCCCTAGGTTCATCAATCGACGCCACTCCTATTGGATTTGACCCCGTGTCTCGCCTCTCACACTTCTCTCGGTGTACAAGTGTATTACAAGTGATTCTCACAAATAAAAGTTAAATACAATGATTTGTTCTCAAATAACAAGTGAGAACTTAATGAAGCTCACACTCACTAAATCACACCCCACAACCCACACTATATAGTATAAAAATATTAAGCTCAATAAGTGTGTGTGAAACAGTGAATCAAACTCAATAAATATAGCTAAAAGAAGTGAAAATGAAATAATAAGCTATAAAAAAGTTTAGAAGACTTCTCAAACAAGAAGAACAGTGAAGATGATTCCAATAGGATTGAATGCCACTTCTTGTTGTAGAAAAACTCATCTTGAAAAACTGATTGATGAAATCAACTATTAAACAGCTCTTAAACACACTTAATATTTTGTAAACCACCAAACTTGGATTTCTTAGTTATTGAGAGGAAGAGCAGCAATGGGATATATATAGTACCCCAAAACAACAGTAAGAAATAGGTAAAAGACCAAAAAACCCAGTTTGAAAATGGTTAGAAAAACTAGCCGTTAGAAAGGTTCTGACAGCTCGTCGGTCGACCAAAACCCAGTTTGAAAATGGTTAGAAAAACTAGCCGTTAGAAAGGTTCTGACAGCTCGTCGGTCGACCGATCTGGTCGACCGCTAAGTTCAAAAACATCGACAATGAGGGTTTGGAGCTGGCGATCGACCGACGGAATTTTTGGTCGACCGGATTTTCTCTCGATCGACCGGTGCGGTCGACCGTGAGCATGAGCTCAGAAAACCACTGTCGGTCGACCGAACCGGTCGACCGAAAACTGATATAGGCAAACTGACAAGTTTTAGGGCAGTTTTAAAAATTCGTTAAAAATATCAAATCACATCCAAAAATAGTAAAACTTTGGGGAAAGTTTCTAAATGATAAAATAAACATGTTTAAAAAGGAATTTTTGGAAAAACAATTTTCGTTTGTAAAAACTACCAGTTTTTGAAAATGCTTAGAAAACCTGTTTTTTTATGAAAGTGAAAGTTAATATAGAACTTGTAAATATGTATATATCTATTGTGCATGTATTATATGTATATAATGAAGTACGAAAGAGCTGTAAACATAAGATAAAAGTTATTGTAACAACGTTTGATGAAAAATCATTTATATGATAGAAAACGTCAAAAAACGTGTTAAGTGTACATATATTGAGCTTAGATATAATCATACAATATATGTAAGTAAACTAAACTTATACCTAGGTAAATCCACACAAATGAACTTGAATCTTTAACGTTTGATTGACGTGTGTTGAAATACTTGAAAATAGAACATAAACACAAAACACTAGAGAACTTATTAGTAATAAATTGTTTGCCAAATCATCATCAAAACTATAGGGTCAACAATGTACATGAGAGCCAAGTATGATATGAAATTGTATGTATTTTGTAAGTGAGGAAAATACTTTGATGGCCTATGGACATGTAAAGGCATTGTATTTTGTAAAGGCACTGTAAGTGAGGAGAATACTTTGATGGCCTATGTACTTTGATGTGCTGGAATGAAACAAGAAATTATGTTATGTATTTTGTGATCTTAGTTCGTATCAAGAATATGGCCTCATGTATTGCTCGTGTTTATTTTCATTTGATGGCCTATGGACATGTAAAGGCATTGTATGTTCTTCCACTAAAACAATATAAGACAGTTAGATATGCATTTTATTGCTTTGTGTGTTTGGATTATAATTCTATAAGTTCAGTTACGTATGCATTTTCATGTAAGGGCAGTGGACATGGTCACCAGTGGACATGGTTATCTTAGTTTGGATTAAAATTTGGACTCGGTCCCAGCTTTTCAACCAGTGACATATAATTTGGACTCAGTCCCAGCTTTTCAACCAGGAACTGTTTCAGAACTTGTTTCTTTACACCAATGACTTGCATTATACACCAATGACTTGCAGTATAATTTGGACTCAGTCCCAGCTCTTCTGCAGTATACACCAATGACTTGCAGAACACCAAAATCTAACATATGCTATAATACAGATACACCAATGACTTGTTTCTTTACAAGCTGTTGTAGTATAAATAAATATACACCAAAACAAACAAAGTAATAATACAAATACACCAAAATCAAACATATGCTATCGATCACGCTAGCTAAATTCAGGCTGAAGCTTTCTGAAGCAGATGATATTATGAAATCCATTAATCTGTTAAATTGAAATCCATCAATCTGTCAAACATATGCCACTTTATCAACAAATCAGTTAAATAAATCAACAACAATCAACAATCTGTTCACACAATCAACAATCTGTTCTTCATGCAAGCAAACCAGTTAAATAAATTCATCAACAAAGCAATAATCTGTTCACACAAATCTGAACTGACACTGATGATTACATTTGAAACAATCAACAATCTACAACTCCACAATCAACAACAATCATTACAACAGGTTCCACAATCCAAACCTATTCACTAAACTTTTTGAAAGGCATCGCCACTTTTTGAAGGTTCCACAATCCAAATCTATCCAAAAGCAACCCAAAAGATGAAAAGCTGTGATATACTACAATCTCACAACATAGAAAATTGTTTCATTCATTCTAGAATGAACAAAAATCATACTACAATCAATAGTCATTACATTTTTTTTCAAAATCCTCATCTACACATCGTCGACAGGGGTGTTTTCCTGCACCTCTTCTTGTTGTCTCCAGCGAGCTCTTGGACCTGATCAAAGGATAAGAAGTTAACTGTTAGGATCCCAATCCAAATCAAATCCAAACCAAATCCAAATAATAGTAAATGCTTTTTAATTATTGTTAAGTTAGGTTTGTTTTTAAAATGTAAGATTTTGATACGTTAGGAATGAGAAATGGGAATGAATCACTACTGGTTATATGTTACTGGATGACGACGACGACTTAAGATAATGAGCTCTTATTGCCAAAACTCCAGTGGCTTTTAGATACGCACTAAGTACTCCTCAATTTATTGTAAATCCTTAGTAGATTTGTTGTTAACTAAGTTAACTGGTTCATATTCATCCAAACATATATATGCATATCCAAACATGTAGCTAACTAGCTCTTCCGTGCAGGTTCCCTGTTTTCTTATTACTTTCTACAGATGGTCCGTGGTGCGTGTAGGTTATTATTGTCTTCAAACCACCAAAAAAGACGGAAGCTTGATTTAAAGGGTACATGATAATTTTCATTGAGAAAATATGTTACAGATAAGGATGCAGGAGAAACCGAATCATCATCTGCCAACCGCTACCAAAATTATTGTGATACATACAGCAACAAAAATAGCCAATTGACATGAAATACATGCCAACAAGCAAAGGCTCAAAATGAAGACAGAGAAAAGAAAACCTACAACCTATCAGACCTCAGGCTTTTTGGGGTTCCAACGTAAAGTTTCAATGAAAAAAAGCATCCATTTCCAATCTTCTAATATCCTGCAGTTCACCCGTACAAAAATCGCGGCAACTCCAAATCTATTCACCATCAACCATTCTAAATTTAAACTCAAGTGTCTAAAATATGATAACGCGGCAACTCCAAATCTATTCACCATCAACCATTCTAAATTTAAACTCAAGTGTCTAAAATATGATAATATCAAATTCAACAAACCCTAGCACCATCAACCATTCTAAATTTAAACTCAAGTGTCTAAAATATGATAATATCAAATTCAACAAACCCTAGCCCAAATCTCAATCTCAAACTAACTCACGATAAAAAAAACTAAAAGACGCCCATTAAAATTAAACACATAAAAATGAACTCGAGAGTTGGGGGCTGCGACTATTCAAGATTTTTGGGGTTTGATCGTTACCTGAGTTGGGGGATCTCGAGAACGAGCTCGAGGGAGATCGGTCGCGGTCGGCGGAGTTGGGGTAGTCGGCGTTGTAGGCATCAAAAATTGCCTATAGGTCTCCACGAACAGCTCAGTGTTAAGGAACGATGATGAACGTCACTATCCGGTTCACAGGAGTTCGATTGATGTCGGTGAACGTTTGAAGTGAATCGACAAACTACGTGGACTAACAGAATTCCGGAATAACGAAGGTATGGGCTAATCGGGAGCCCCGTGATGTTTACAAAAGGAACAATGCCCTTCATGTCTCATTCACTCTACAGATGATCCAACCATCGGAGCTAATAGAACTCCTTGTCGACTTTCCAACGCATTTCGAATCACTCAAATCTGAGTTCGGACGAAGAATTTACAGCAGAAGCGGACATATACACCATAACGGGGTATCTCGGACCAACGAGACACCCTAAGGTGTCTCGGCCAAGGCCGAGACGCCCTAGGGTGTCTCGGATCAAGGGGAGACACCCTAGGGTGTCTCGGATCAAGTGGAGACACCCTGGGGTGTCTCCAACGAAGATTTGGGCCTTTAGGTGATTTTAACCGCTCCAAACTCCCCCGAGCCTATAAATACAAGCCTCAGGCCCTCATTTTTCAAGGGCTGGAATTTTGGAGAATTGGCGAAGCCCTGCCGAACTGAAGAGTGATCGAGTTCTTCAACGCAAGAGATCGAGAGTCGTCAGATCTACATCACCCGCGTCCAATCCTTAGTATTATCCCGTTGTGGTAATTCTAAGAAGAGCAATTATCTCGCTTTTGTCGAGATAAGCGCTTCTGTTTCTAGATCTCCTCGCGAATCGACGAAGCTTTAGACCTGATCTGATTGCCAGGTAGTCCACGGATATCAACATCCCCGTCACAGGCTAAACATCCACGCAAGCAAGAGACGACGAACGGATCTTGTGTTATTTTCAAGAAAGTTGTAATTTTTCTTCTTTTCTTTTTGATTAAGATCTGAATTCTTTGTAAACACTAATATTATAATGAGTTCAGTAATGAAGGCAACTTTTACCGAAAACAAACTAGCGACCACAGTAGGAGCCACCGATCTCGCTTTCGAGATCGTTACGTCGCAGCCGCGAATCTCAATCCCGGTCGAGGAGGAGGTCGAATATGAATTCGACCAGCAAAAGTTCGAGAAGTATCTGTCATCCTCGTCCGGATCCACCTCCCCTCGCAAGTCCAAGAAGTTCTTCTCCAGGAGAAAAGTTCGTTGGTATGAAGAAGTGCAAAATGCCAACGCCCCCCCGCCGCCGTTGCACTTACTCCCTGCGACGCTCCTATGGCGTCTAACGTAGTCAAAGCTGCAGATCCAGATCTCCCTTCCGCCGCAAAGTCAACTGCTGAAGGTGTCCCAACCTTGTCAAAGAGGGCGCGCCAAAGACGGCGTCAACGCCTTACGCGACAACTAGCCAAAGCCGCAGAATCTATGGACGGGATCCGCTACAATGAGGATCTAAAGTCCAGACAGCGCCAAGAGCAACAACGGCGCACAACCAACTCCTCCTCCAAGACAGAAACGAACAAATGGGTTCATGTCAAGAGGACTCGCTCAACCCTCGAAGAGCGAATCAAGAAACGCCGTGCATTGCTTGCGCATGCCCGAGTCCTTCTGCAGAAAGCGGAAGAGATGCAGAAAGAAGAGACGGTCGAGAAGCCGCCTAGACACAAGCAGGTGTGGGTGCCAAAGGCAAAACCGGCGCCTAAGACAAAAGTGGACGGAGTTGCCGTCCAACCTTCTTCAAATCAAGATCCCGTTTCCCCTGCTCCCGCACCTCTGGTAGAGCCAGATAAGAACGTGAGTCCTCCAAGATCCAAAGTTCCTTTGAAGGGCCGCCTCGGTTATTTACCAGAAAATCGAGGTAAGGCACCTGTCAAGGAGCGATTGGGGCCATTGAAAGGTCCCCAAACAACGAATCAGACTGGGGGTCATGCTAATCCCTCCAAGAAAAATAACAGAGGGAAAGCCCCGGTTACCGACCGTATTGGATTACGGGTTAAAGTTCAAGAACCCGTTAAGTTTTCACGCTCGCAAAAGCGTAGACTTGAACGAGCGACTTTTGAAGACGCTAATAAAGCATCGTATCCCCAGAGGGAAGCACATTCGTTTGACGATGGTGGTGTTATACCTGGTAGGTTATGCCGACACTCTATGGGTTGCTCCAGTTATCAAACTGACGAGTTGTACTATAGAGCCGGGAGTGAATGGCAGCTCTTCTAAGCCGCCAACGAACGAATGGGTCCGTGTCAAACGGAATCGTTCGACACTCGAAGAGCGCACTCACAAGCGCCGCGCAATGTTAGCGCAGGCACGGGCTCGAGTCCAAGAATCCCGTAGAAGACTGCAGAAGGAAGTGGCCAAGAAGCCGCCACCAATCCGCCAAGTATGGAGGCTGAAGTCTGAAGCGGCGATTCAGGCTAAGGCACAATCGTCGCAGCCTTCAACGCAAATCCAGCCTCCGGCGAGCCAAACGAAGTCGTCGGTAATTCCCATAGCTACTCCGAGAGATCACGCAGAGTCGTCCCTAAGAAAGAAGTTAGTTTTGGAGCTCCTCGGTCCACTTCCCGATGGACGATGCAAAGCTCCAGTTCAAGAACGTTTGGGCCCGATGAAGAAGCCCCGAACGACTCAACATGCTGGGGGTCGCCACCACCCTCAACATGACAAAGAGATTGGGGCAGCTAAACGCACCAATTTGCGCATTGAAGTCCAGGAGCCCGCTGAAAACTCACGCCCACAAAGGCATGTTTCGAGGCGCGTGACTTTTGAAAGCCCAAAGAAGGCAGTTCGCCCTCAGAAGGAAGCATTATCGTCTGATGACGATAGCGTTATACCTGAGAAGTCGTGCCAACACACGATAGGTTACTCCGACCTTCAAGCAGATGAGTTGTACTATCGTGCTGGGGGTACGAGTAAAACCAGGAAAATGAGTCCTCGAGAACAAGAAACTCAATGCCCCTGTTCCAAACTCATTCGGGCAGTATTGTCTGAGTGTAACTGCATCAAGACAGTTCCTGAAAGAGTTTCGATCTTCGAAAGGCTCAGTACCAAAACGCCAAAACCAAGGCCTAGGCGTTTCCGACGAAAAAGAGCGGTGGTTGAAGACGGAGAATTTCCGAGGGTCACCACTAACATGACCAGCAAAGGGACATCGGCACGAGATAATCCCGAGTCGATTCCGGAAGTACCCCGACATATAACACGTCTGCAGTTTGGAGCCATCATACGAGCAACTTATGGTAGGATTCGGACAAGATTACCTTCAGAAGATGAAGAATCGGATGCCGGCTCTGCGGTCGCATCAGATAATACGATATCCAGCGAGGGACAACCCCGCGAGTCACTTATGATAAGTGCAGAACAAGTGGCCAAGATGCTCGAAGAAGCCATGGCTAAACAACAGGAGAGCTTCAGGTTCGAAATGCAGATGGCCAAGCAGAATATGAGAGAAATGCATGACCAACAAATCCGAGCACTGACAAACCAGCAAGGCGAACCAAGTCGTCGTAACCAGGTTAATCAGGAAGATGAGGACACAAATGCGAATGAAGCTCATAATGCCAATAATCCTCCCGTCAATGCAGGGGGTGGTAACGAGAATGCTAGCGAAAATACAGGTGAAAGTTTGAAGATTAAAAACCTCGAGAACAAAATCAATACGTTGATTTCCGCTTAAGAGATAAAAAAGACGGGCATTCCTTGTCCATACCTAAGAGAATGGGAATTAATCCCGTATCCGGCGAAGTTCAATCTAATTAACTTCATGCCGTTTGATGGGGAGAGTTCATCCACTCAGCATTTGATTTACTTCAAATCACACCTAGGGGTTATCTCTGGTAATGAGCCTCTGATGGTACGGTCCTTCGTTAGCCCTCTTCGTGGAGCCACCTTCGATTGGTGAATAGCTGGGATGACATGGAGACTAAATTCCTCACCGACTTCTTCGACGATGACACCGAGATATCCATCGGGTCGTTGCTTGACGAGAAACAGAAAGACGGAGAATTAGTTGATACCTTCGTCAAAAGGTTCCGGAACAAGACGATGAACTGTCGGGACCCGATCACTGAGGAGTTCATTCTCCAGACCTACCACAACAACCTCGCATTGGACGTGTTGGAAGCAATGGGGACAGCACCATCCAAATTATGGAAGGATTTGAAGGTCTAAGGAGAGCAAGCCGAACGCTTCCTCCGAAGGAAGAAAGCCGAGAGGAGCCAACCGACGACGAATCTTCCGAACTCAAACTTCGCCTCCCGTGGGAAGGGCAAAACACCTGCAGCTACTGGTGGTGCTAATCAAACGTCACTTCGCCTCCCGGGGGAAGGGCAAAACACCTGCAGCTACTGGGGGTGCTAATCAAACGTCACAACAGCAATCCCGAAGGCAGCAAAAGACTTCGGACCCGAAACTCCAAAAAGAGTATTCCTTCAAGGACGAAAACGTTCCAGTCATCTTCGAATCCCTCCTTGAAAACAACAAGATCAAGCTACCACCTATCGCAAATCAGGAGGAAGCTGACAATACTGCGGATCCGAAGTACTGTGCGTACCACTAGAGGATCCTTCATCCCACCAAGGATTGCTTTGCTCTCAAGAATAGCATCCAAACCTTGATTGAAGCTGGTGTTATATCGCTCAGTTAAGTCGAATGAAGACTCCGATAAGTATAAGAGTATAAACTGCTCCTTCCTACACTCCGATAAGTATAAGAGTATAAACTGCTCCTTCCTACACTCCGATAAGTATAAGAGTATAAACTGCTCCTTCCTACACTCCGATAAGTATAAGAGTATAAACTGCTCCTTCCTACACTCCGATAAGTATAAGAGTATAAACTGCTCCTTCCTACACTCCGATAAGTATAAGAGTATAAACTGCTCCTTCCTACACTCCGATAAGTATAAGAGTATAAACTGCTCCTTCCTACACTCCGATAAGTATAAGAGTATAAACTGCTCCTTTCTACACTCCGATAAGTATAAGAGTATAAACTGCTCCTTTCTACACTCCGATAAGTATAAGAGTATAAACTACTCCTTTCTAGACTCCGACAAGTATAAGAGTATAAACTGCTTCTCAAGACTCCGACAAGTATAAGAGTATAAACTGCTTTTCAATCCTCCGATCGGTATAGAGGTTAAACTGCTTCCCTGATACTCCAACATGTATATGAGTCTAAACTGTTTCATTTCTTTCACGGGAAGTTCCTGGAGAATTTTTTACATGTAATATTCTTAAGGATAACCCGGTCATGTAACTCAGTACAATGTCGGACCCAGTTCCACAAGGGAAGCTGGGGGTGGATTATTCATGTATCGGGAAGTTCCCGAAAGAATACCACGGTGATATTCTTAGGGATAACCCAATCACTATAAAAGTGATAAGTAAAACATCCACATTTAAACTCTAAAAATTTCACTTCGATAAACGAGGAACTCATCTTCAGTTTAGATAACTAATCCTATAAAAGGTAAGTTTATCTAGATTTTCCAGATTCTTGGAGTGGAGATCCCACTTCTAGTTTCTTTTGCGCTGGAAATAGAATATGAAATTCTTCCTTTCCAGAATCAAGGAATAGAATATAAAATTCATCCTTCCTTGTATTCGGGTTCGCCTTCACCCTAAAAGAAGACCGGGAAATAGAATGTAAAATTCTTCCTTTCCCACACCAACCTTTTCCAAGAATTCATCCTAGGAAGTTTATCCTGAATCCTAAGCAGGGATAAGTCTGCGCCTAACACGCGCTGCCGGTTTAGTCTTTCTCCGTAGAAAAAGACACCAGAATTCGATTCTGGGGTATTTTATCCCGAAGCCTAAGTAGGGATAAGTCTGCGCCTAACACGCGCTGCCGGTTTAGTCTTTCTCCGTAGAAAAAGACACCAGAGTTCGATTCTGGGGTATTTTATCCCGAAGCCTAAGTAGGGATAAGTCTGCGCCTAACACGCGCTGCCGGTTTAATCTTTCTCCGTAGAAAAAGACACCAGAGTTCGATTCTGGTGTATTCTATCCTGAAACCTAAGAAGGGATAAGTCAACGCCTAATACGCGTTGCCGGTTAGTTCTTAACCGTAAAAAGGACAAAAGTCAACATATTCAATATTGTGGCAGGTTGTTATTAATAACGCCAAAATCCGTGCTTCACACGCATGGGGAATTTTATCCCGAAGCCTAAGCAGGGATAAGCCAACGCCTAATACGCGTTGCCGGTTTAGTCTTTTACCGGTTGAAGAAGACATCAGAATCCGATTCTGGGGACTTTTATCCTGAATCCTAAGTAAGGATAAGTCAACGCCTAATACGCGTTGCCGGTTAGTTTTTAACCGTAAAAAGGACAAAAGTCCACATATTCAATATTGTGGCAGGTTGTTATTAATAACGCCAAAATCCGTGCTTCACACGCATGGGGAATTTTATCCCGAAGCCTAAGCAGGGATAAGCCAACGCCTAATACGCGTTGCCGGTTTAGTCTTTTACCGGTTGAAGAAGACATCAGAATCCGATTCTGGGGACTTTTATCCTGAATCCTAAGTAAGGATAAGTCAGCGCCTAACACGTGTTGCCGGGTAGTCTACGTATTCAATATCGTAGCACTAAAAGGGTTAACTCTTTTAGCTTAACGTCATATGTGGAACGGACTTAAACAATCCGCATGCTAGCCCGACTCAAACGGTAGTCGGTAAAGGCTCATCAAACCCGTTGATGGCTGAGAATTTGCCAAAAATTCTATAAATGCGAGTCATTGACGAACCAGTTCCACTAGTTGGTCTCGTGACTTGAGCATCCAACAAATTCAGGATAAGATCCACACATGCAGATGAATTAGCTTTAACAGTTGGTCATGCAGCCCCAACACTTGGGACCGCCGTGCTCCAATACCTCAAGAGCTTAAACTGGGTATACTCCAGTAAACGTACGAGTATAAACTGTGTCAACGTTCGACGTTCGAAACCCTAGGGTCAACGCCGGTCAACGCGTAACCCTAGGTCAACGCCACTCAACGCGTTGCGACCAAAAATTCAGCGTTCGAAACCCTAGGGTCAACGCGTAACCCTAGGTCAACGCCAATCAACGCGTTGCGACCAAAAAGTCAACATTCGACGTTCGGGTCAACGCGTAACCCTAGGTCAACGCCAATCAACGCGTTGCGACCAAAAAGTCAACATTCGACGTTCGAAACTCTAGGGTCAATGCCGGTCAACACGTAACCCTAGGTCAACGCCACTCAACGCGTTGCGACAAAAAGTTAACATATGGTAATCTGAAACCCTAAGTTAGCACAATGTGATAGAGGTAGTCAGTTCAAAGTCAACTCAATGACACGAGCCAAACTCAACTCGCCGGTGGTAGACTCGAGACTCCGATGACGGCCAAGCGATAAACGCAGCGCCGGAAGGACTTCTGCTATTCGTCAAAACATTGGATAGACCGAAAATCGAAGGAGCCAAGAGTTGAAGCTAGCTACAGGTCCTTTATGCCGACCCAAAGTATTCCAGCCTCTTCTATAAAAGAAACGAGTCTGGAAAGCTTTGGAGGGGGTATCTGTAGGCATTGAAAATTGCCTATAGGTCTCCACGAACAGCTCAGTGTTAAGGAACGACGATGAACATCACTATCCGGTTCACAGGAGTTCGATTGATATCGGTAAACGCTTGAAGTGAATCGACGAACTACGTGGACTAACAGAATTCCAGAATAACGAAGGTATGGGCTAATCGGGAGCCCCGCGATGTTTACAAAAGGAACAATGCCCTTCGTGTCTCATTCACTCTACAGATGATCCAACCATCGGAGCTAATAGAATTCCTTGTCGGCTTTCCAACGCACTTTGAATCACTCAAATCTGAGTTCGGACGAAGAATTTATAACGGAAGCGGACATATACACCATAACGGGGTGTCTCGGCCCAAACCGAGACACCCTAGGGTGTCTCGGATCAAGGGGAGACACCCTAGGGTGTCTCGGATCAAGTGGAGACACCCTGGGGTGTCTCCAACGAAGATTTGGGCCTTTAGGTGGTTTTAACCGCTCCAAACTCCCCCGAGCCTATAAATACAAGCCTCAGGCCCTCATTTTTCAAGATCTGGAATTTTGGAGAATTGGCGAAGCCCTGCCGAACTGAAGAGTGATCGAGTTCTTCAACACAAGAGATCGAAAGTCGTCAGATCTACATCACCTGCATCCAATCCTTAGTATTATCCCGTTGTGGTAATTCTAAGAAGAGCAATTATCTCGCTTTTGTCGAGATAAGCGCTTCTGTTTCTAGATCTCCTCGTGGATCAACGAAGCTCTGGACCTGATCTGATTGCCAGGTAGTCCACGGATATCGACATCCCCATCACAGGCTAAAGACCCACGCAAGCAAGAGACGACGAACGGATCTTGTGTTATTTTCGAGAAAGTTATAATTTTTCTTCTTTTCTTTTGATTAAGATCTGAATTCTTTGTAAACACTAATATTATAATGAGTTCAGTAATGAAGGCAACTTTTACCGAAAACAAACTGGGCATCGAAAATTTCCTATAGGTCTCCACGAACAGCTCAGTGTTAAGGAACGACGATGAACGTCACTATCCAGTTCACAGGAGTTCGATTGATGTCGGTGAACGCTTGAAGTGAATCGACGAACTACGTGGACTAACAGAATTCCGGAATAACGAAGGTATGGGCTAATCGGGAGCCCCGCGATGTTTACAAAAGGAACAATGCCATTCGTGTCTCATTCACTCTACAGATTTTTGGGGTTTGATCGTTACCTGAGTTGGGGGATCTCGAGAACGAGCTCGAGGGAGATCGGTCGCGGTCGGCGGAGTTGGGGTAGTCGGCGTCGGATGAGTTGGGTGAAGTACGGCGGAGGAGGGGGAAGTTGACGGAGGAGGGGGTAGTCGGCGAAGACGATCGACTTCACTTAGAGAGCTTGAGGGTGATCGATGGAGCTCGACAGAGATCGATGTGGAAGTCGGCGAAGTACGACGGAGTTGGTGAATCGATTTGATGTCGGATTTGGGTGAGCTTGAGAGAAGGAGCTCGATTGACTCAGCGTCGGAAAGCTTTTGGGGCTTGATGGAGGAGAGATTTGGGCAGTTTTTGGGGAGAGAGAGAGAGAGAGAGAGACAGAGTTATGGTCACGAGATAAGATATGTGTTTTATTACCCAGCGCTGGACTTTTTGCAAAAAAACCCAGACTGGCCCTCAATGCGTACGAAGCAGTGCGCACCTGAAACGCACTCTATATATATATATATTACTTACTCTCTCAAGAATTTTATCCTCTGCATAGTTACCCTCTCTCATTCAAGCGCCAACCAAAAGATATATAAGAAAATAACAAATTAATTTAATTTAAAATGAGAAAAGTGGGGGATGCTGATCCAAAGCCAGAATGGAACTTGGGTCATTATTATCCAGTTGTCCTGTACTTGCTTTCGGTAGATTCCAAGCACCTCACTCATCGCAGGGGCACTCCGGTAATTTATTAAACTCGAAATCAGACGTGGAATGAAGGTACAAAACAACGAAGATGGGGATTTTTTTTTTCTCTCTCTTCTTCTGGTCTCTCTCGAATCATTCGGGAGTCCCATGGTTCAGGTGATCTTTTGATCTCTCTCTGTCTCTCTCTCTTCTTTAATTTATTTGATTTTGAAATGAAAAGAAATGTTTGGAGATTTTGGTCAACGATGCTGATCAGAGTAACTAGCAGGTGGACTGCTAGCTAGCTGTTAATCATTTTCATCTTCCAATGTTTCATTTCAGCAGACTGAGAGCTTCGGTCTGTTTTTGTCTACATAACGGAGCATCTGAAGAGAGCGATGGAGCATTCACCAGGTCCAATTTCTTCATTAATAGCCTCCTTTATATTCTGTCATTGCTACTTGATCAGTTCAGGATCAAATATTGCACCTCACGTTATTTAAATCTCTATCATGTTTTTTCTCTCCCTTTAAACTAACCACGAGTGTTGATTCATGGACACATTGCTCTACAGGATTCTTGAGAGAATTAAAATAAAATTAAAAATGATCGAGATGACGCTTATCTTGATTGACGTCGAGTGTCCAGACCGACTTAACTTAACCCCAATATCATATCAGGTCATCTGCTTTATCTTCTGCTACGCTATGTTTAATCTTGGTTTGATGTGAGATGAGATTTCTCTTTGCGCTTTCGACATCCAGATTTGATTGTGCAAAGACCAACGTAAACTCAAAATCTGCCAAATACTTTCAAGTTTGAATAGGACCTTCTTGTTAGAGATGAAGAGAATTTCAATGGTTTCTATGGTACATAGGTAATGACTCGAGTAAAGTAATCTCAAAAAGCTTCTGCACTATGAAAGCGGAGCTCAAATCACCAGCGACTTATGTTTGAACACCATATGTAAAAAAATGATGGAACATGTAGCTCATGTTCATTGGGACACAGCGCCTGTATTACTTCAGAGGCTCATAGCGCAACAAATAGCTATAACTATTAACCTTTTTTAAGGTAAAATCTCAAAAGAATGACTACTAGTGTGGACTAGTAAAGTAAAGCCTACGGTTAAATCTCAAAAGAATCAAGTGCTGGTGCGGATTATTTTTGGATATCAAGTTGGGTCCCTCTTACCACCAGCTCCCCCAGAAAGTTCCTCTCTTGATGTTGGCGGTATTTACCTTGAGGCTTGAGCTCGTGAACTGTTTGTCACAAGTAGTGTTTTAACAACCGTCCTCGATTTCCTTTTAAGTTTTTCCTTGCATGTTTTGTCCGTTTCAGAACTGGTTTGTCATTACTTATTCATGTACAGATTGACTATACAGAATTTTAGGGATATCTGAAATTTCTTAGGTCAACCCGCTATAAACTCAAAGTTTGAGCAGATTCCTACATTTTACCTTTTCTCTTCTATTCTTTTTCTTCATCGAGTCACATATCCTATATGTAGGACACATAATGCATGGGAGGAGTTTGGTGGATGAAATGAACGAACTTGGAAAGTTGAGAACTGCTATCATGATGGAAAAATGCTCAAGAAGGAATGAAACAATCATGTGCCCTAAACCAAGGAAATCAAGTGTCAGGTCAGTCATGTTTCTAATTTATGTCAATTTCATTAAAAAGGAACTTGAGATCTCATGTTCATATTAAAAAATAACGGTGAATTTCTCAGTAGTGTAGAACTATTTAATTTACTCCTTTAGAGGATAAGTATAACTAGAATTTACAGTATGCAGTCATTGGTAGCAATGACATTGATTATTGCTCAACTTAAATCACTGGAGATCTGCATGATCTTAAGTTTCATACAATTGCTAATAACAGATTGTGTCTGCCAGCATATGATCATCTTCAATCCAAGGTGACCTAGGCAATCATAGATAACCTTCTATTGAAGGACTATGGACAACTCCCACTAGTGGGAACATCTTTTAATTTTTTCCTGTCAAGTACTTGGTTACTTACATTTCATAACTATTTCAAGTTTTCAACTACCACAAGTCTAATTTGACTTCCATATGCAATAAGTATCTAGTCTAGAAACATGTTTTTACCAATAGCTACACAAAATAGTCTATATTTAGATTCTTTTACTATTTTGCATAATAATTTACTTCTGTTGTTTCTGAAACTCTGCTTAGCCATTGATCCTGTTGAGGCTAACATGAGTGAAACTTCCAGGTCAGTTGGAGAATCCAGTGAGTTGAAAACCGTAGCAGAGCTTTCTAACATCCTTATCAGCACGGTTTGAGTTTTCTCTTTCTCTCGTTTCCTTTTCTCACTCTGATTGACACCAGTGACTTATTCATCCTTTCATTGTTGCCAACTTTAAATCTATCTGACCTCAGGCCCATATTTCATAAGTGACAGGTTTTTTGTTTAATTGGCTTTTCAATGTTATTTCAATTTTGTTAAGTTTACATGCTAATATTGCAACAACATATAGTTATGCATTTGCAATCATGTTCAGGCTTCGCCACCCTACTACTCTGGCTCCCCACCAATTCGCTCCAGTAATCCTCTCATTCACGATTCCCATTTTCAAGACCAAAATCTATCCCAGCTACCAGCTGTAGGTTCCAACCGTGCTACTCAAGGCATTTTATCAATGGCCTGAGGTCTTTATCACGCTTGGGCTTAACCTTGAAAAAATAAGTGACTTTGTGTGTATTATGTTTATCCTCCTTCCCCCCCACGTGTCAGATGTATATATACCAGGTTTTGGTGTGAAACTTGTCTAGTTGAGGCTTATTGTGGCTTGTGCATGCAAATGTATGCTGTTGAAAGCAGACAGCTCTGTTGAACTAGTCTGTGTCTGTTTTCTGTGGTTTACTAAATAAATTGGCTGGCTTCATCTGTTGCTACAATATTATCATCGTACGCTCCTTTCTTAGCTGTTCCTACAGTCCACAATCAACATCTAAATACTGAGGTGAACATGTATAGACATCAAATGACATGATGGACACGCCTTAACGACATAATCCTTGCCTTCAAAAGTACAAATTAAAAAGGGAAAAAAGGAAAAATAAAAGAGAACTTCACTATTTATTCCACCGATTTATTAAGGAAAGTAACATTCTGAAAGTCTTATTCTCCAAGGAAAAAAAAGGGTAAGTAACCCTTCTTTTTTATTAAGGAACAGTGTGAACATTTCCTATTCCCTTCCGTTCCAAATGGCCACAATATATATGTCCCAATGGAAAACAATGTTAGTAGCTTTGAAGATTTCTCCTTATTCCCCTGGTGAAATGCATAGACACACATCCATCACTTAGTTTCGATACACGCTTTTTCCTCGTCGTCTCTCATTTCTGCCAGTGTCGGGCCTCTGTTTTGTGTTCTCAAACTTCAGAGGTACTACTTGCTTAAAGTATGAACTGCCAGGGAAATTCCTTCTCTCTTTTGGAAGAGAGCTGAGTTGTTGCAGCCAGTAAGAGACATACTCGCCTTCAGGATCATATGTTTTCGCCTAAAAGAAGAATATTTAGATGTCAAACTAGCTATTTCTCTAACGTCTGAAAGGTAAATCAAAATATACAAAGAAGTAGAGAACTTCCACTGTACAAAGTAGAAGTTCTCTTTGTTCCGTAGATTTAGTGGAAAACATTTAAATCACCGTAACAATCATTCCAATTTATTTCCACCAAAATTCTGCCTTCTGCTGATAACAACTGGAGAACAAGAAAACTCCACACATAAACAGATGATGACTTACTTCAAATGACTGTATCTGATCTAAAATCATTCTTTTAAGGGATCTGATCTAAAATCAGTCTTTTAAGGGATAATATCAACAGATAATTCTAGGCACAATGCACCAACCAGTAAGTAGGCGGAACGAAGTTCTTTGACATGCAACCAAGGACCAAAAATATTATTCATAACATTAAAGAATCTAAAATGCAGTATTTTATCACATTATACATAGCATAATCATAGAGCCAAGTGGAACAATCATCCAGCTAAATCAGTAAACTATTAGCATCAGCAGTCCTAAAATTGTAAAATATAACCCTTCTACTGTGCCTTTTAGAATAATTACTGGATTCATGGCTGTAGTAAATGAAGAAAAGCTAAAAATTCAAAACTGGGCAACATCCCTCCCCAACCCCCACCCCACCATCAACCCATTTAAAAATAATAAGGAAAAAAAAAGAGAGGAAGAATAATGAGAAGAAATAGGAAAACCACCACATCCTCCAGATGTTTCCCAACAAAAATGGGGTGTAGATTGAAAGAGAGACTATAGAAAAAGTGATCAATGTTTTAGAACTCCTTTGCAAGCTAACACCAATTTGGTGCCAAATCCCGACAAAGACATTAATGAATAAGGGATGCACATAATTACAGCTCAAAATACGATTGAACAGTAGCTACATTTAAGAATCTGACCTAAGAGGTAATATGCAACCACTAAGATCTGGCTCAATGGTAAAATGGATGGTTGGGCCTTCTGACTTCTCAAGTTCAGGACCAGTTATTGCTATTGTACAAATCGCATCCAAAGATAATGCTTGCACCAAGCCCAAGAGCCGATGTAGAGATGAACATATAGTTTTAACTCCATTGTACTCTAACATATCTCTTAATTTTATTTTTAATTTGACTCCACACATGATGTTTCAAAAGATTGACATATGTTCTTGATGGGTTATGCATAAAAGGGACCTTCAACTTTGGTTATTTTAAAATTTCAGAAGGAAACTCTTGATGGGTTATGCATAAAAGGGACCTTCAACTTTGGTTATTTTAAAATTTCAGAAGGAAACTAGGAAGCAAAGATTTATACTTCAAGCTCAGGTGCACTTACCTGCTTTGGTATACTGAAATAGCGATCTTCTCTCGGATCATTGCCTACACCTTCACAATTATGCAATTCAAACTATTAATGAGCTTAAGAAAAGGGTTAAAATCAGATTGTATAATTAATTTATATGTTAAACTCCAGAACCAACATATGTTTTAGGAAAGAGAAGTGTTAAAAGCTAACCAGCCCCGTAGGTCCAATTTCCATAGTTAGAGCATGGATCATAATCTAGGAGACATGTCTCAAACCATTCAGCTCCCATTCGCCAATCAACTCCCATATCTCGAACTAGAAATGAGCAAACTATCTGCAACAACCTCCAATGGGTTGGTCACTTATCGTAAATGTTCAGATAACACACGCTAAAAACATGGTATTAACCTCACATCTGAATAGGAAACCCCAGTCGAGTAAAAATCTCAGAAGGCAAAGAAAAGGACCAATTATCAGGGACTAATATCTAGCAATCCTTACATCACTAAGAATTAGCAATGTAGTTGCATAAACACGTAGGAGAATAGGTTACATTCTGAAATTCCATTGCTGTTGAAATTACCTGGCGACCTCGGTTTGACATGAAGCCTGTGGTAGACAGTTCTTTCATGTTGGCATCAATCAGAGGATATCTATTATTCAACAGTTCAAAACATTAAAAAAGTAGTTCAGTCGACAATGACTGATGATCACTGTCACAATAAGCATAATAGACAATGAACGGGGAGAGGTTGAGTATACCCAGTTTGACCTTCTCTCCAGCAATCAAATAATGACTGGTCCTGGCTCCAATTAGATACCACTTTCCTTGGACCTCCTATCAAAAATTAAAAGGCCAATTATATCCAAAACTGATATGAACAACAATCCAAGAAATTCAAAGATAACAGAAAATTTTGATCTGTGTCTTGCTCATGTGAGAGTCATACCAACAAGATTAATTCATACTTTAAATACATAACACGAAACATACTATATATCCGCCATGCTGCGAAAAGTAAACACGATGAAGCCAAAATGTTATTGAAAAATTTCCAAGTTGATTATAATGAAATACATTGCTAGTCTGCAGGTCACCTTTTTCCTCAGCTGTATAAAGGTACAGGTTCATTGATTTGATGCTACATCTTTGATGATTGTTTCGAGTCTCAAGTTGTTTGGATGTGTTTTGTAAAAGAAACATGTACAAGTTCTCCTTCCAAAGACAATATATGGTAATATCTAATTTACAAATCAAATGAGAATCATCTAAAAATACTACAAAAAGTTATGGTACCTAAGTGAAAAATGGAATTTCCATACTTCATCGAAATAAACCTGAAATAGTCCCTCCAGATTAGCTCGAACAACACCCTGTAATGTAGCAGCAAGGGAGAGATATGTATATATGTAACGAGCAGGCTGTAATAACACGCCTAGAGGAAGTTAAACTGTTATTACATGTACAAAAGATTACCAGTATGTTGAATCATTTGCAAGCCTTTCTTTCTCGTACCTCTTTACCTAATAAATCAAGAAAGATGCTATGTGGCTCATAATTTATCAGAAAAACAGTGGAGGCAGTTGATGAAATCTAACCTCTTCATAGACATATCTTGGAGAAAGACATCCAGAAGCGAGCCAAGGACTCTTAATAGATCCTGCGAAGACACGCGATATAAAGCCTTGCCCAAAAATGAAACTTTCGTTTAGGTACCTAAATACTTGACGTCCATAGGGAAGAGGCAGCCATAAACACAATAAAGATCATGAGGGTCATACTCAAGGGTCGTACTTGCCTTTTTCCAGAAGTATTCATATACCCTGCCCAAGGCTGCACTCTCACCTCCAACAAAGAGCATTCCTCGATCACACTGCACCACAAAGAAGATAACAAGCTTACCTCGTCAATTTACATTAATCAAGCATATGCATATTATACATCGACAAGGTGAAACTAATGACCTGCCTTGCTGTCATGCAGTCCTAGATCCTCAAGTGAAGGGACCGTAACCCACCCACCAAATTCTTCCATTTCTCTGCGGGGGAGCGGCCCCAGAGCCACTGGCAACTTGCAGCAGCTCCTCACTGAGCACTTAGATTCCACAGACTGTAAAATGGGTTCCCCGCATCATTAAAATTCCCAAAAGCTTCCTCTCATATTATTACAATAATAACAACGGTAACACCCAAGGCAAAGACCAAGTACCTTTCGGAACTGGGTGTATACATCTGGAATACTCTGTGGAGTAAATGGGAGGTCATCGACATGGTACATTGTAGCTCCTCCCCATACAAGTTGCAATTTTGGGGAGGAATTATTCATCACCACTTGCTGCAATCCCTTAATAACCAATTTCTCTACGAGGAGCTCCTCGCTGCAAGTCTCTTTATGAGCAAATACCTGGAGGTGTACTGTTGCAATTAATTAATTAAAATAGCAGCCCGGTTTTAATCATATTGCAATTTTTAGTGGTAACACAGAAGCCAGGATTGACATGATGTGGTAGGGGATCGGGAAGTACGGTGTGAGCTCCAAATTGTTTGGCCAGGGAAGGGAGAACGTCCTCAGGCTTTCCATTTTGTATCAACAAATTCAGCCCTCTCTTGATAAGACTCTTCTTCAAGTCGCTCAGGCACTCCATCAGAAACTTGGCTCTTAAAGCTGTCGAGAAAAAGAGAAGGCTCGCATGTTTTATTATTATTATTATTATTATTATTTGAGGGGGGGTGTTTTCTCAAAAAAAAAAAAAAAAAGGAAAAGAAAAAAAAAGCAGAGCTCTCGAAGTGATAGTTACTTAGCACCTCCGGTCTTGGGGAAGCCGAAGTAGTGAGTGGTGCCGAAGAAGCAGCGGGGATCGACGCAGTAGACCGGGAGCAGTGCGGAGGAGCAAGACCAGGCTGTCATCAGAGCCTCGTTGTCGAGGATCCTGAGGTCGTTTCTGAACCACACGATGGCCACGCCGCCGCCGCCCTTCTGCCGCGCATTGGCTGCGATGAGGAGGAGGAGTGCCTGAGGAAGGCGCTGCCAGCAGCCGGAGGCGATCTCTCGCGCGCTTAGCCCGGGACAACGGCTGTGGTGGTGGGACCCCCACTCCGGTGCTGGTTGTTGGAGCTCATGGTGGTGATCGTGGCTGACTCGCTGCCGGCGACGGCAGACTGACGCGGACAGGTGTGAGCCGCCGGGGGGAGAGGCGGAGAGCAGCAGGAGCGAGATTAACAACAACAGGAGGAGGCATCTTCGGAGATTTTGTTTTTTATTTTATTTCTATCAGGGAGAAGCTCTGACGATGACGCACGGTACGTGGCAACACAGCGCCCTCATTAATTTGATGCTTCGCTGCCGGGACAGGGTATGCTCACCGCGGGAAATACGTGCCGCGGAGGATGCCACCTCAACACATGAACTCGCTGTGGACTCCAGCGGCGTACCCTGCCTTCTTCGCCTAAATTCTACATCACTATATTATTAATAGTACAGATGAAAACATAAATGCGGACGCAGAGAACATTTAAAATAAATATGTCAATTGGTTGACGAGAGTGGAGAAACAAACCGAGCACGAAGATGAAATAATACATTTTACGAGTCAGTACAGTAAAAGATATTTGGAACTGAGCATGGGAGCTGATTGAAATTTGATCGATGCCTGATGCTAAAATAATTGTAAAAACCTTGTGCCTCTGCTTTTAATGGCAGGTTTTTCCTTTTTTCTTTTGCCCCCCTCCCCGAAATAGCGCTTGCTTGGTCATCCTCATCTTTTAGTGGCAGGTTTTTTTCGATTACAAAGTTGATTGATCTTTTTTAGTGGAATTCTTTTTTATTACATAATTGATTGATTGGTTTATTTGGAAACATGTTACATAGTAAACTGAGACCACATGAACAAAATCTTAGATTTGACCAGATTCTGCTGTCCTAGACCTAATCGGGAAAGCTGCAGCCTGCATTCCCCTGAGCCTAGTCGGGATCAAATCCTGAGTCTATATAAGCGGCACGGCGTCAATTTAAATTTCATATTGGATTGGTAAGTAAAAGAGAAGAGGAGAGAAAAAAACAACAACAAGATACCTTGATTGATTAGGGATGGATGAGTATTCTCTCTATAATCTTTGGTTATGGCATTCAATGGGGGATCCGACCTGCGGGGAGTACTTGTACTGGCTCCTCAATACAGCTGCTTCCGAGATACAACCCCCGGCGTGCCGCTCAGGGACCAAAATAACGCCCACATCTCCTTGCCTTGTGATTCTTTTGCTGCAGACGCCTCACCGCGCAGCCGCAGCTGCCGCAACTACAACTAGAAGAAGAAGAAGAAGCAGCAGCAGCAACAACAACACCACGCTAATAATGATGGCCTGCCCTTCATCGACCAACATCACACCAGCATCTCCTTGCCTTATGATTCTTATGTTGCAGACGTCCCGCCGCCACCACCGCAACATCTACTACAAGAAGCAGCAGCTGCGCCAGTTGGTTTTTTTCAGGGTACAGCCACCAACGGCGTCTCGGAAGAGATCCCAGTGCTTCAGCACCAACAACAACGCTACGCTAATAATGATGGTTTTGGTGGTGCAACCCCGCAACAACATCCCACACTGCGCTGCCATCTTCCACCGTCCACCTGCAACAACATCAACAGCAAGATCATGATTTTATAATGGACTCTGAATGGGACAGGGACTTCTTTGAACCTCTCAATCAAGTTATGTGGTCGTAAATATTTTTTCCCTTTACCTTTACCTTTTTGGTTAAAATACATATAATATCATGAATTTTTACATAATTTTCTCTCTTTGCAGGCTCAAGATCCTCAATGGGCAGATGTTGAAACATCTTCTCAAGATTCACCTGGAGGTACAATCCACCCTACCTGATGATGAGAATACTTCATGCATTGCTTGCTCATATTATTATCCTTCCCTTTTTTTTTCTCCCTCCCTCTCTCTCTCTCTCCTTGTGTTGTAGCTTTACATATTAGTTTTGTATGTTACACAAATATTTCAGAGATTGGAGAGAGCTTAAGCGCAGGAGATCTACCACAAGAGCATTCAAATACTGAAATTGAACAAACCAACGAGGAACTAAGACATATAAAAAGGTAAATTTAAAATAGCACACGATTTTTTAGTATTAATGAGCAGTGCTTGTTTACTATGTATCAAATTCATAGTTTATATTTATCAGTTGACAATGACATAAACGAAAACGTTTCACTTTTTTTAGTAACCTGCAGGCTAGATCATGTAGCAGGAGTAACGTTATAGAAATTTTTTGATTCTGTTTATTCACTTATTTTTTATTTAATTTCCTGTGGATTCCATATAATATTTTAAATTGTATAAAATAAGAAATAAAATTTTCTTTTATCTTTTAATTTTCAGTAAGAACATCCACATAAAACTAAAATACACGAAGGTGATGGTTCAACTGTCATATGTTTTTTTAAAATGCCTAAAATTTGAGAAAAAACTTAGATAAAAATAATTTCTGAGAAGAACAATATTCACACCTTTTTATTGAAGAGAAGTGTCATACTGCTTTAAATAAGTACATGTACATATCATACTAAACAGACTGTCTTTTATGTATCCAAGTGGATTCAAGAGTATAACTTATGTTGTATCTCCCGTGTATTACGCAACTTTTAATAGATTGGATCATCTCAAAATATGTTTATCTCATATATGTTCCTCCAACCTATGAAGCACGGACACGCATAACATGAAGCCGTATCGTGTCGTGTCCGTGTCGGACACACTTGTCAAACACACGTATCCTATGTATTTTTTAGGATTTGCCTCGTGTCGGCGTGTCGGATGGCAGTGTCGGATCCGTGTCCGTGCTACATAGCCTCCAACTTGCTTGTCATCTTATTAGTCATTAGACTCATTACATTATTTTGAGACGAGATTCATTTATCTATGTAACACGAGCACTTCTCTGTAACTATATTCTGTCAGAAGCATAGGAAATATAGTATATATCTTAGTGGCAATGGACATTGAGGATGTGCAAATACTCATGATTCAGAGTTCCACTACCTAACAAGTAATTTATGTTTTGACTAAATCTAATCCAGAAAGCAGCAGAATAAAGAAGCTCAACGACGCTCACGAATAAAGAAGAAGCTTGAACGTGAAAACCGTGAAAAACAGGTAAACCTATGCTAACTTTTTTTTATTTGCTTGTTAAGTTACTCGTATGATTGATTTCCGAGGATGGTGTTTAAGATGTGATGCATAACTATGTGGGGAAATGCTTTCTATATCCCACATTAATGGATTAACATGATCACTAGTATAATTTATCGTTAAATTACATGTCATTGTTATTACCATTTATTTTTAAGTGTCTGTGGGTAGTTAACCTACATTATTAACTTCTAACCTTGGTTTTCTTATCAGCTGCATGAAGTAGGGCTGGCACTGCAGGAATGTTATGGCATAAGCATAGCAGAACTGTTGGAAAAGTATCGTTCAATAATGTGCTAGGAGAAGCATTGGGAACAACTATTATTATTCTCGTTGAGTTTTGTAAATAATTTTTTGGATACGGTTTCTTTTTCATTGCGGACAGTTCTGTAAATTCTAAAATGTAAATGGATGTTACATTTATCCTTAATGTAATGATTCACATGTCTTATTTTCTGCTTGATGGTTCGTTGTTATCTGAGTTATTTTCAATCTGCTGTATATGAATGTACTCCATTATGAGCAGTTTTGATGTCTGCAAGATCACCTGAGTTGTTCTTTATTTATAAGATCAATCACAAAACGTGAGCTCTATAAAGGCTTGAGAAATTATCAATGTGACATATTAACCAAAACTGGATCTGTAAAACTGGGTGAGCTTTTTCTTTTTGTAAATTTATTGACAAGAAATTTGGGAATGTTGGCAATACTTGAGACTCGTGATGCTGACGTTACGGAGACCAGAGCCAAAATGATGAAGAAGGGGAGGGCAAGATTGCTAGATGGACTTTATGGTATCAAAATTAACAATCCAAATCAAAAATTTACCGTGCAGGCGTTTAAAGTGGATTTAGAACAAAAACTGCATTGCAACACAAAATATTGAAGGTTTCTACCCATGAAAAGAATTGCATAACCTGGCAGGGGGCTGATAAAGTTTTGGTGTGGTGAAAGAGACTTTGAAGAGATTTTCATGATTGAGAAGGGAGGAGCTAGAAATAAATAGGAAGGATTGTGTTTCAGTGTTAAGCTTGTAGTTTTCAACTCTTTCAACCTTCTTCAGCAGCTTTGCCACTATCCTTGATTTTGATTGTATGCAGGAATGTAACTTGCAATCTTGCTATACACGTCACAATTAGGACTTTTTTGAACACATTAACTATTTCAATTCCAAATCTGCATCATTTGACATGGTCTCTTTCATAGGTTAAATTCCTCTTGCTCTTGGATTTCAAACTGAGAGAATGGAGAATATAGCTGATACAGAAGAAACTATGATAGAACCTGCAAGCACAAAGAACAAATCCAGAAGAAAACTAACCAAACCATACAAAACTAACAACCATGAGAAGTTACTGTTGGGACAAACCCGGGGACTAATAGAGCAGGATCGCAGAAATAGTAGAGCAAAAGTAAAGATAAAAAATTAGACATACAGATTTACGTGGTTCGACACTTGATTACCTACATCCACGGGCAAGGATAGAAGAATCCACTATGAGAAGAAAACTCTGGAGTTACAATCTCTCTTTATAAGGAGATACTCTCTCTCTATTTTTTTCTCTCTCGCTCTTGTATAAGAGAAGTTATTTCTGGGATGAGTTTTTCCTTAAGGATTTGGAGCCTATTTATAAGGTTTGGAAAAATACTATGCACAATAAAATATTAATATTTTACTATGCTGTGGGCCCGCCATTTTTTATTTTTTTTCCTCTTCAAACTTTGTTGCTGCCCACACGCCCCTTTCTTCCTCTTTTCAACATTTGTGGCTGTGGACACTTTCGGTGTTGTGGCTGCCTATGTAGCATGGACATGGATCTGACACGGCCATCCGACACGCCAACACGAGACAAATCCTAAAAAATACATAGGATACGTGTGTTCGACACGTGTGTCCAACACAGACACGACACGACACGGCTTTATGTTATGCGTGTCCGTGCTTCATAGGTGGCTGCATTAGGTGCCTGATAATCTCCCACTTAAAGATTTGATTGAGTATCAATCATATTTTCACACCATTCTTTCTATCTTGTCATCTTCATGTTACTTACGTCTCCAACAGACCACAGGAGGATCTACACCAAATAAATTTGTCAGTATTAACTGCTTTTGTCAAAAAATCTGCTAGGTTATCTTTAGTGTGAATTTTTTGCATATCCACTGTTCATTCTTCCACTTCTCATGAACGAAGTGATATTGAACTCGAATGTGTTTGGTCTTTGAATGAAAGGTTAGATTTCTTACCAAATGCAAAGCACTCTGACTGTCATAAAATAAAGATATCTTCTTTTGTTCATAGCCGAGTTCCTCCAACACCATCTTCAACCAAATCGCTTCTTTACTGGCTTTTTTTTTTGCTACATACTCTGCTTCTGTTATTGAAGTAGCCACAACTGACTGTAGTTTTGAAACCTAGCTTACAGCTCCGCCAGCAAGTGCAAACACATAACCTATGGTGGATTTACTATTATCACGATCACCTACATAATCAGAATCAACATATCCACTAACAATAAAATCAGACCCCCATAACATAATGCAACATTTGAGGTTCCTTGAATGTATCTTAGAACCCTCTTTACAGTATTCCAATGTTCTTTACTAGGATTCACCATGTATCGACTAACCACTCACACTGCTTGTGCAATGTCTGGTCTTGTACAAATCATCGTGAATATTAAGCTTCTCACTGCTGATGCATACAATACTTAAGACATCTCTATCCTCTCTTCTTCACTGCTAGGACTCATACTGGAGGATAACTTGAAATTAACAGGAAGTATGGTAGAAATTGACTTATAATCTTACATGTTAAAGCGTCGTAAGATTTTCTTTAAATAGTTCTTCTGAGAAAGATAAATCTTTCTATTAACTCTGTCTCAGTAAATTTGCATCCCTAGAATCTTATTTGCAGATCCTAATTTTTTTATTTTAAATTTCCTAACCAATTGAGCCTTTAATTCTTGGACACGATCTTTGTTGGGGCCTACAACCAACATGTCGTCAACATACAACAATAAGATAATAAAGTTTTTTTCACCAAACCTTTTGAAATATGCATAAGGGTCTGAATTAAGTCTGTTGTATCCAAGTATCATAATGAATGAATGTACCAGTACCTCGGCGCCTGCTTTAGACCGTATAAAGATTTGTTCAATCTGCAAACTAAGTTCTCTGTTCTTTTTTCTTCAAAACCTTCTGGTTGGAGCATGTGAATTTCTTCTTCAAGATCTCCATGAAGAAATATTATTTTCACATCTAGCTGCTCTAGATGTAAGTCAAATATAATGTTCATAGCCAGGATAATTCGAACTATTGTAAATCGAGCTACAGGAGAAAATATTTTATTAAAGTCAATACCTTCTTTCTGAGCATATCCTTTTACCACCAATCTATCACGATATCGCTCCACCTGATCATCGTCATTTCGCTTGATCTTGTAGACCTATTTGTTTCCTATGGTCTTTCTTTCTTGTGGAAGTGACACAAATTCCCAAGTCTTGTTCTTATGGAGAACTTCAATCTCTTCTTACATTGCTGCCATTCACAAAGATGTATCTGTGTTATTTATAGCTTCATAAAAAGTTGATGGCTCTCCATCTTCTGTTAGAAGACAGTATGCAACATTACTCTCTGTAATATATTTCGAGTGTCAAGTCGGTGGTCTTCTCTCATGAGTTGACCTTCAAATTTCTGGTGCTTCAGACTCGACCGGTTCTTGTACACCATGCTTCGGTATTCCTTCAGAAGAATTTGGATCATCTTCTACCTGAACAGCTACAGTCTCTGAGTCCTTCCTCGAACTGCTTTCTTTTTCTTCACTTTGTAGTGAACAGCTACAGTCTCTGAGTCCTTCCTCGAACTGCTTTCTTTTTCTTCACTTTGTAGTTGGTTCTCTATAAAGATAACATCTCTGCTGATCCTTCCTCGAACTGCTTTCTTTTTCTTCACTTTGTAGTTGGTTCTCTATAAAGATAACATCTCTGCTGATGATAACATTATGGGCAGTGGAATCCCACAGGCAATACCCTTTTACTCTATCAGCATACCCTAAGAATATGTATTTTCTAGATTTTGAATCCAGTTTGTAATTTCTTAAACATTGTATATTACGTACACTGGACTTCCAAATATATAGAGATTGGAATAATCAGTTGGTTTGCTAGTCCACATCTCCATCAGTATCTTTAATTGTATTGCAATTGATGGGGATCGATTTACCACATAACAGGTGGTTTTTACTACTTCCGCCTAAAAAACTTTATCCAGATTTGCAGTTGCCAACATAGCTCTTATTCTTTCCAACAGAGTTCTGTTCAGCCGCTCCGTCACTTTATTTTGTTGAGGAGTATAAGAAGTGTTGAATTATTTTTTGATGCATTCTTGCTTGCAGAATGCTAGGGATTCACCGTCTATGTATTCTCCTCCATTATCTGATCTCAAACACTTGATCTTCTTCTCAGATTCAAGCTCGACCCACGCTTTGTAGGTTTTAAAGACTGAGAACACATCCGTCTTCTTTTTGATAGGATACACCCAACCTCTCCTAGAGTAATCATTAATAAAGGACATAAATTATTTTGCTCCTCCTAAGGATGTAACCGGTGCTTGTCATATATCAGAATGAACCAGTTCCAGAATAGTCTTGCTTCTAGAACTCGATATGTTGAACTTTAGTCGATGCTGCTTACTTGTAACACAATGCTAGCAGAATGGAAGAGCTACCGAATTAAGTCTAGAAAGCAGCTTCTGATCGGAGAGAATCTTAAAGCCTCGTTCTGACATGTGGTCTAGTTTGCGATACCGCATCATGATTTGTTCTTCTCCATGGCTGGTTGATGTCACACATGAATCAGCTTCCTGTAAGGTTTCTCCCGTAAGCATGTATAGATTTACAACTGTCTTCTCTCCTTTTATAACAACAAGCGTCCCTCTAATAATCTTCATGATCCCATTTGCTGTATGAGTCTTACACCTGAGCTCATCTAATTGTACTAAAGACAATAGATTCTTCTTCAAGTCCTTCACATGTCGTACATCTTGAATAGTGTGTATTGTACCATCAGACATTTTAATTTTGATAGTACAAATACCACAAATCTTTAAGGCATGATCATTCCCTATGAATACAGATCCTCCTGAGATAGGTTCATAGTTGTTAAATTATTCTTTCTGGGAGGTCATGTGCCAGGAGGCTGCTGAATCCAGAAGCTAGACATCAGCAAACCTCTTTCTGCCTTCATCAACAGTGGTTGCTCCACTGAATAGAATTTCACCATCGTCTGATGTGCTGACAACGCATCCTTAAGATGTTGATGGCTCTGAAGACTTTTTATCCCCACTCTTCTTATTGTGCCAACACTCCGATTTGACGTGCCCTTTTTTGTCATAGTTATAGCATTTGACATTCTTCTTACTTCTTGATTTGGATCTACCATGGGTATGACTCCCACTGGAACCACGTTCTATTGATCTTCCTCTCGTCACCGTTAAAGCCTCCGCTTATTGAGAACTTGTCTGCATGTCTTCCTTGTTCTTGCGGTGATTTTCTTCCTCCGGAACAGCTGCTGCAATGTCGTCGAAAACTAGATTGTCCGTGAGGATGTTGTTTGTTAGGTTGGTGATGAGTTGATCATACAAGTCAGGTAGACTCTGAAATAGAAGTTCTGCATGTTTATTCGCACTAACTGTATACCCTAACGTTGTAAGTTGGGAGAACAATGTGTTTAGGGTATTAATATGGTCTGTCATCGATGTAGATTTCGTCATCCTAAGAGTGTAAAGTCTCCTTTTTAAAAAGAATTTATTGTGCATGAATTTCGCCTCATATAGCTTTGTTAGAGTATCCCAGATCTTCTTTGCTTTCTTCTTCTCCTCTATGCTTGACAGCACTCCGTCTGCTAATGCCAGATGGAAATTTACAATAGCATTTTCGTCCATCTCGTTCCATTTTTTATCATCTGTGATGTCATCCGACCTTGTACTGATGGCCGTCAGGCAATTATCTTTTCTTAAGATAGCCTTTATCTTTAACTTCCACAGAGAGAAATTACTCCCGTTAAATTTCTCGATTTTGAACTTTGCCGTCATTGCTTCTACCACAAACAGTAACTTCTTCCTATCTCACGTAAATAGTAACTGTATTTATGAACAGTAACTGTATCCGTCAATAGTACTATACTTGTGAATAGTGCAGTATTTATGAACAGTATCGTACTCGTGCATAGTACCTGTCACCTTCAAAGGGCAAATGATAACCTAACTTATTTTTTGATGTGAAGGATCCACCTTTAGTGGCAGCCACAGAGCATACGATGAGTAGATATATACAATCACTCTAAGCTGGCTCTGATACCACTTATTAGGACACACTCGGGGCCTAATAAAGCAGGATCGTAGGAATAGTAAAGCAAAAATAGAGATAAAAAGTTGGACACACAGATTTACATGGTTCGGTACTTGATTACCTATATCCACGGGTAAGAATAGAAGAATCCACTATAAGGAGAAAACTCTGGAGTTACAATCTCTCTTTACAAGGAGATACTCTCTCTCTCTTTATTTTTTTCTCTCTCACTCTTCTATAAGAGAAGTTGTTTTCTAGGATGAGTTTTTTCTTAAGGATTTGGAGCCTATTTATAGGGTTTGGAAAAATACTATGCATAATAAAATATTAATATTTTACTATGTTGTGGAGCCCGTCATTTTTTGTTTTCTTTTCCTCTTCAAACTTTGTTGCTGCCCACACGCCCCTTTCTTCCTCTTTTCAACATTTATGGTTGTGATCACTTTCGGTGTTGTGGCTGCATTAGGCGCCTGACAGTTACTAGTTGTTGTTTCTAAACTGATACAAGTTTGGGAGAGGTGGAGAAAAAACAAAGAAAGAAAGAAAATGACTGAGAGAAATGCAAGAAGCTTAGTGAACTCATTTGCGTACCATAGAGCCAAAGAAGTGTAAGAAAGACAGAAGGATGAAGGTACTCCGTTCTGATTTTGGTGGGAAGTACAAGAGAGATCTGTTTCTGTATTCATGCCGAGCTCAAGGCAATTGGAGACATTTTATTGGAAAGGAACTCTTGGGGCAACTAGATAAGGTGGCAAAGTTGTAAACCCATGCCTTGCTGGAGGAGGATCGGTGTTTGTGGTCAAGCAATGATTTGCAGAAGAGTTTCCGGACTAGGGCTTCGACATATTCGAGTCACCTTATTAAAGGGTTGTCAACTGCTGTGATAGGAGATAAAACTCAATTGAAAGTTTGATCTGGTAATGTCACTTTTGATGAGGCTTCCATAAGAGAGCCTATTGACTCTCAGCAGGTGGAGACTTTTGGACAAACCTTAGATGTATCGTAGTGGGTGGAGAGTGATGCTATTTCACACTGGGTGGAGGTTATTCCACATAGTCCAAATCATTCTGTATTGTTTGGGATTCCAGCTGGGATGACACATATTGAAGATATTGTTGATGGTAATACAGATGATGAGTTTGAGGATCAAGGACTTGAGGTTCAGGATCATGGTTCGAATACATCAGGTGTTATCAGCTGCAGATTTGTCAGTGTTGATGATCGAGATGTTGGTGAAGGATTAAAAATTCTTCTAGTTGATTGAGGTCGTTTGTGACCGTTTGGATGAACTACGTGAAGCTTGATTCCTTGGACGAAAGGATACATAGACAGTCAGTTTTAACGCAGCTGATTTGATGGGTTGATACCGACGTTTAAGAGTTTGTTCGCATTCTCATTTGGGTTCCTAACTTGTTGTGGATTGAGTCCGTTGTCATGAATTGTTTCACTTCATACTGGACGCAACAAGTGGGACATTTGGTTTGGTTGGTGTCGGCTCAATTTAAAAAAAAACTTTACAGAGATGGAGAATTGTAGAAACGGAGAACACATTGATGAAGTTCAGGAAATTTGAAGCTAGGAACATTTTGAGTGATGTCTGGTCGACCGCCTAGTTCGTTGCGGTCGACCGCAAACGTTCACAACACAGGGAAGATTTCAACACAGGTCGCGGTCGACCGTCGCGGTCGACCGTCAAACCCTGTAATTGATTTTTGGTTTCTGTCGTGGATTTCGGTCGACCGCGAGCTTTGCCGCGGTCGACCGCGAGCTTTGCCGCGGTCGACCGCGAGTTAGGTCTGGGTCTGCTTCGGTTTCTTGCCGCGGTCGACCGCGAGCTTTGCCGCGGTCGACCGCGAGTTAGGTCTAGGTCTGCTTCGGTTTCTTGTACTGTTTGGGATTTTTATTTAATACAAATAGAAACACGATTTGTTTAGGGTTAGTCTAATCGGATTGATTGAGTTTTGGGGTAGCTTGAAGGAGAGTATTGAGCACAGAAAAGAGAGTTCTTTCTGAGCAATTCATTTGAGGGTTTTGTGAGAATTGAGAGTTTAGTTTGAGAGATTATTTGTGAGCTTTTGAGTGATCTTGTAATCTCTATTTTAGTATTTTATACTCTTTTTTTATAGTGAAAACCCATCCCCTTCTTGCCCCGTGGACGTATGCAATTTGTCGAACCACGTTAAATTTCTGTGTTTGAGTTTGTGCTATTATTAGTTGATTTGTGTGTCTTCTCTCTCGGCATATTTGTGAATCCTCATAACACGCTCAGTTCCCCCAACAGGAA